>NC_068938.1:198565076-198865076 GCF_016801865.2 Culex pipiens pallens | reverse complement strand
TATTACAGAAACAAAAATAAATTATTTCGAGTTTTATTTTTACTGAAAATAAAAACTTTTTTAAAGAACTGATCATGTTTCAAAGAATGGAAAACCCAACAAAAATATTGCTGAAACCAACCAAAGCCAACTTGAAATTACAGAAATTTCTACCTTTAAAAACAAAATTCATGCTTGAAAGAATGATAAAACTTGCACAAATTTTAATGAAACATGACAAATATTATATGAATATAATATTAAATAATACAATACTTAAAAATATGCTTGCATCTCTAAAAACTTTTTGAAGAACTCGAGCCAAACAGTTCTTTCTCAAAATCGTCTAACGATAACGATCATCGGTACGATAATGATAATCAATTGTTATCGTTATTTCGATAACTCTGATGGACGGTAACTCATTTTTTAAATTATTCTAAAATCGACTTAATTCAACCATATTATGTTAAATTTTTAATGCTTTCAATGAGAATATATTTTTCCGTTTCATTTCATATTATTAGGTTGTTTTAACAATTACATTGGTGCAGATGTTATCCTGAGCTGAGACATAGACTACCTTTCAACAGCTGATTTGTTCAAAATGGGGAGAAAGTTTACTGGTACTAAGGAGAACGAATTGGACAAAGAAGGAAAAAAATGCGAAATAGCTAATAAATGTGGAACAGTTAGAGGAAAGTAGATTATATTTTTTTGAAAATGTAGTAAGTTTCAAAGTATAATAATTCAAAATTGTTCACAAAACACCGTATTTTTCGAAAGTACTCAAATTTTCATAATTTGCAATATGGGTATCAAACGAGGCGAAATTTTTTATGCTTTTCCACTATATTAGAGTTTTTTTTGTTGAAACTAAAAATTTCACAAAATCCCTTTTTTTCAAAGATACTCAAATTTTAAAAATATGCAATATTGATATCAATCGAAGCGAAATTTGGTATGCCTTTTCACCTTATTAACGTTGTTTTTTGGAAAATACTAAAATTTTAACAAAATCCCGTTTTTTTTCGAAAATACTCAAATTTTTAAAACTGCAAGTATAGGTATCTAACGAAGCGAAATTTTGTATCCTATTTCACCTTATAAATATTTTTTTTGAAAATATAAAAACTTTCACAAAATACCGTATGTTTTGAAAATACTCAAATTTGAAATATGGATATCAACCGAAGCGAAATTTTGTATTTTCACATCATTAGAGTTTTTTAAATACAAAAATTTTCACAAAATACAGTTTTTTTTCGAAAATACTAAAATTTTCAAAATTTGCAATATGGGTATTAAACCAAGCAAAATTTGTATGCTTTTTCACATTTACAGTTTTTTTGAATACTTGAATGCTCATTATGGGTCCTTTCATTTTGTTTTAAATAATGAAAAATTCAGTGGTTATTTTGGTAATTGTGTGATAGAATGGTGTAGAAAAGTTATATTAAACATAACAATTCTGAAATGTTCTTTTTATGACACAAAAAGTTTTTTAACTACAAAAAACTAACGAAAAAGGAAAAGGCACAAGGTGTGTGATTTGGGGTAAACATTACTATGTGTCATTTCGTATTTATTTTTTATTTTTCAATAGGTTTGCTATCAAATCGGATTATCGGAGGGTATGTAGGGAGTGTACTAATGAATATAATAGTAGGATAATTCCGAATGTTAACACTTTGGTTTTGTTTTTAGCTCATCAGGCCAATGCAAATTTTATTTCAATTCCAAAAATTCAAAATGCTTAAAATTATTTATTTATTTTTAAAAACTTGTACAATTGATTGGTTATTGTTTAAAATACATTGTATAACACCAGTTCGGTAGTTTAACAATCATTAGCTTTCAAAATATGTAAGATCTGATGAAAAAAAGCAGCTAAAAACGTTTTACGGTACTGAACATAAAAAAAAGATAGATTTTTGACACAAACATACTAATAACCCAAGTAACCGTGGGACTGTATAAGGTAGCTTTAAATCCCCTCTATATCAACATATAAAGTATGCATACAGAGTCTCAAAACTTTATATTCACTTTATACGCATGGAGGTAAAATTGAGTGGCGACGGGTAGAGTTGATATAAAGTTATACCGCGGTAAAACGTCAAAATACTACCTTACCGACAGGAAAAGCAAAAAAAAAAAAACAAAAAGCTTTGCGCGCAGCTCTCTCTCTCTTGGGAGAGTGCTTTTCACGCTGGGAGTTGACGGGGTTTCAAAGCTTGTTTGTTTTTTTTTGCTGTATTGTTCTTCATTCGAGATTCTAAGCTGCATGTTGATTCGATGTTCTGAGATGTTTTACCTAGATGCCCTGCGCCAACCGTCTCGTCCATCCTGAAATATGTATTATCAGAGGAGTTTTGTCGATACTGCCCTTAAAGCCTAAGTTAAAGGAACAACAAATGCAATCACCTGCCAGGTTAAATTTATTGATCACTAAACTACAAAACTTTACAATATATTCTCAAAAGGTTCACTTTTTCATCCGAATTTATTCATAATTAATTAAATTTCATGGTGATTAATTCTAAACTCTCACAGCGCCAAAAAAAAGCCACCACAAAAATACAACCACTCTCTCACTATAGACGACGTCCGCGGTGAACTCCCTTTCGGCGGGTCGAATTGGACGGGATCGGCATCACGTCCTTAATGCGGCCAGGGCACGGCGCGCCGAATCGGCAACTGGTCCTAAGTTCATGGTTCGATTTCCGCCGATGGCACGCACGATGTGCAGCGCGGAGTTTTCGAGCAAAATTCATTTTTCTGCGACGTCCTGAGCGGCCTCATAACGATCAGCATTGGTTGTCATGAAGCCGGTGACGCGCTAGATAGTTCCTTGCCGGAAAGATCTGTGACGTGGACGAAGGTGTCGTTTGAGCTGGTGTAGATGTATGCCACTTCGAACACGACCTCGCCATCGGGAACCTGCGGTCCAAACGAAACCTGGACCTTTTTTATGACTTTGTTCTTGCGGGAACAATCGCAGCTGGAAGAGGGAATAATTTAAAACTTAGCTTAGTTTAATTGAATATGTATAACTCACCTTTTTTCCCAGACGCCGAACGATTTTTCCTGCCATAAACATAAATATACCACCAAATATTGCCAAACTTTTATTGCCGTCACTAGTGTTGAGTTAGTGTTTTGAAACATTTAAAGAAATGTCAAAGTGTGATGAAACATTAAAGGCTTACTTTATAGTGATATATAAAGCTTACCAGTAATGCTTCAAAACATTGTTGGGAGAAATGCTTTGAAACATTAATTGGCTGTTCTATATGTCATTATACAGTAGGTAATAATGTTTCAAGCTAAAAATGTTTCTAAACATTTGGAAAGCTGATTAAAAGTGTCATAGCATCGGGAATGTTTAGTTAGAGTGAATTTAGAGTTTTGATTTAGTGCTTGTGGTTACTTGGGAATGATTCTAAACACAGGGGAATGCATTTTAAATTGGTATCAGTTGATTGCAATTAAATTTCTATTGAAAATTCGACCTTTTTTGAAAAAATATTTTGTTTGTCCCCTGATTTTTCGGGCCGAATTTGAAGGGGAAGTGACAAAAACTTTGAATAAAATTTGTACCAGCCTAATGTATAAAGCATTTTATGATACTTTTTGCTGCCAAATTTTGTAAGCTTGAAAATGACAGGAAAAATAAGTTAAATAAGTTCAAAAGCCGAGAAATTTTCAGCACTTTTCCTTTGAAAACTTAGTAAACGGACTGCTAGTTGCTTAGATAAGGCCGCCTTTAGTTTAAATTTTGAGAAGAACGACCTTTTGCAGTGCATTGCAGTAATTGATTCGATTTTCAATCTTAAATAATAAACTTTTTTGAAAAAAAAACTGTACTTTGCAGTTCTCTAGGACTTCACAAACAAACTGAACCATAGATTCTATATTTCCAAGTAATGTAGCCATTTTGTATCATATATTTCTTCATATAAGCCTTCATACAAATTTGGGGGCTGTCCATAGAAAAGTGTTATGAAAAATTGGAAAATCTGTATCTCGAGAATGGATTTTCTAACTGATTTGGTGTCTTAGGCAAAGTTGTAGGTTCTGAGTAATTTTATTTAAAAAAAAAAAAAAATTATTCATTTTTTGATATGTTTTTTTTAAGTATCAATAAAGCAGAATATAACCAAAAAATCAATTTTAGATTTAAAATTGAATTCTAAATCAAAGATGACTTTTGTAAAATTTTGATAAAGTTTTTGTTTTTGAGTTAAAGCCATTTTTAGGCTAAATTTTTCAACAAGATTTTCGATTTTCGAATGCTTACAGAAAACTTTCATATGGACAGCCCCCAAATTTGTATGGAGGCTTGTACGAAGAAATGAATAAAGCAAAATGGCTTACATGGACATAAGGAAACGATGGAAAAAGTTTCGAACGAACTACAAGATATTCGATATGCGAAATTCTAGAGAATTGCCCAAATCTTAATTCTAATATTGGCCACCAGATTGAGCTAGTTGCCAGCTAATTTTATCTTTTTAGATGGTTGGCGGAATTTGGTAACAATGATTTACGTCATTTTGTCTGTGGTTTTAGTATGTTTTAAATTTGGAAGATTTTTGATAAAATAAGTTTGGAAAGAGTGAACAGTTTTGTGAAGCAATTTGATTCCATCAATTCGAAGAGCGATTTAAAATCAACTTTGCAGAAAAAAGTAAAAAAAAAATCAGTAAAAATAGTCCAGTCTACTCACCCTAACGCGACGTTGTTCGTGCCCCGCATGCCGGCGATCGCCCACACCCGTTCGAAACCGTAATTCAGCGACGTCTCCAGCCGGTACGTGCCCGAGTGCCAGATCCGGATCGTGCCGTCCTCCGACCCGGTCAGCACGATCGGCAGCTCCGGGTGGAACGAAACCGCCGACACGTTCTGGGCGTGTCCCTCGAGCGTCTGGACGCACGTTTTGTTCTGATAGTCCCAGATTTTGACGAGCCGATCGTCCGCACCGGAAATCAGGTACGGTTTGTCCCCACCGTGGTAGTAATCGACGCAGTTGACGCCCTTTTCGTGTCCCTCGAGGGTGAAGTTGGCCACGTTGGAGCCGAGCTGCCACACTTTGACCGTCCGGTCCAGCGAGGCACTGGCGAATGTGTTGTTGTCCTTGGGGTTGAACACGATCTGCATGACGTAGTGGGTGTGTCCCTCGAAGACCCGCTGCATCGACCACATCTTCTCCCAGTTCCACAGCTTGATCAGCATGTCGTCGCTGCTCGTTAGGATGAGCGGCTGTGTCGGGTGGACCGCTATCGCGCGGACATAGTCCGTGTGGGCCTCGAAGGCGTGCACCTTCTCGAGCGTGTTGTAGTTGAACACGCGCACCTGCATGTCGTCCGACCCGGTGATGATCCAGTTCTTGCGGGCGACGAAGCGCGCGCACCGCACCGGAATGTCGCACACCTCAAAGTCCTTGACCAGCTGCTGGTTTTCGTAGTTCATGACGTGGACGTGGCCGTTGTAGAGCGCGCACAGCATCCATGGTTCCGTCGGGTGCAGGTCCACCGACTTGACGCGGTCCGAGCGGGACGTGAGCCGCCTCTTGATGTCCAGTCGGAGTGGCTGCGTGGTTTGGTAGAGTTTAGTAATTTAGGTTTATGGAAATAAATTTGTTATGCGGACTTTTTGGTGGTTTTGAGCGGTATTTTGTAAATTTGTTTGACATGTTTGACTGCAGTCCCTAAAGCGGTTCCCTTAACATAACAAAACACTTGTTTAATAAATAATGAATCAGAGTTCTTCAAATTAATGGCCAAACAAACATTTGATTCAGAATAGACTAATAATTATTTATCGCAACATCCCGTCGGTAAACGATTTTTGCCACCAATCTTGCGCAGAAAGCCGTCGGACATTGGCAAAAATGCAAAATAGTAAAAATGTATCTCAGGTGTAACGATTTGCAAAATTTCTAAAATTTAAAACAGATTTTCACTTAAATTTGATTATTTTCTTTTTTCTCAATAGTCACCAAACAAAAATTGGGCCTCGTTTTACACGCCCTTTTCTCTCGAAAACCGAAAACCCCCGAGAGTCAGCTGGTTCCTTCCGACTGGAAAAAAAAATCCGCCCGGAATCGCCTTCCACTTGGCTTATCACCGCCGTCAACATCATCATTATTCAGCTCGTCGCCGTTGCCGCCGCCACCCCCGCCACTTCGCCACCCGGTTCCAACTCAGTGAGGGGGGCCCACTTCTTCCAGCCAGACACTGTTCCGGCAGTTTTCTTCTCTCTCTTTTTTGATTGATTTCGCAGATTTTGACTTTTGAAAGAGGCTTTTCTGAAAACTAGAGCCACACCAAATGGACCCAAGGCGAATCATCCACCTTCTGGAACCGTTTTTTCTCCCCTCTCGTAGCACACGAATCGGCCTTCAGCGGCCACCAAACTTCCAGCAGGGCAAATTAGCCACGAAAAAAAGTAAAAAACCAACCAAATTTCGTCACCACTTTTCACCGCACAAAACACCGGCCCAAGCCGGAACTCCACCCGTAATCGGTTCCCCCCGCGCCCAACTAACCATTTTGGTATGATTTCTGCCGTTTCACAAACTATTTTCCGATAAAACCGAGCCCCGAATTCCGTACCGACATGAAGCAAACCGAAAATCGCGAAAGACGTGGCTAAAATGATGATTCCACTGGGGCGAGCTGTCAAACCGTGGCGTCACAGACAAGTGGGTGGGAATCTGTGAATGTTTTATTTGCGAAAATTAATTTTCAACTTTCATTGTTGCTATTTTTGTCCGGAACGAGTGCACCATACAAATTTTTAGGTTGATTGCGAACAAACTGTTTCAATCAATTGTCAAACTCGTTTAAATTAGCTTTGTAAAATCAAATAATTCAGTAAAGATTTTTGATAAATAAACCAATAAATAAAAACCTCCACTTGTCTGTGCTGTTGTGGTGGTGCGCTGGAGCCGAATGCGCGCGCTGGTGTGCGTGTGCTGTGCTGTCAAACGCGCGAGAGGGGAAGAAAGAGCGCGAATGACATCCAGGAGGCGCTGCAGGCGGCGAAGAGAAGATCTTTCTTTTTGTGGTGGAGGAGAGAAGAGAATCCGTGCATGCGCGCGTGAAAAACGATACGCTTCAAAGGACCACGTGGAGGTTTGAGGTGGGATCTTGAAGTTTTTTGTTTGTTGAAATATTTAATATTTTTTTGATAACCAACCGATCTAGGGTATTTTTTGATTTTTTGTTAAAAAAAGTATCAATGAAGTGATTAACTGCAGAATGAACTTTTACAATAACTTGATATTTTTGTCGTTATTTTATGGTGAAATCTTGATTTTTTAAACACTTTATGCCTCAAGATGCCAAATAAAAATAATTCAACAAGAGTCTTAGATGCTGATAAGTTGTCATAGTTGGCGATGAAAATTAGGCCGACAAAATTTAACTGAGGTTTAACTCTTATTTTTGGGAACATTATCTTTTAAAATCTAGTTAAAATTCTCGACATAAATAGAATTTGATTGTTTCCACAAAGCTTGCCTACACTAAAAAAACACATCTGGCTACCATTTTTTTTCAAGCCGACTGGTTTGAGAGGCAACCATACCCAGTCAAATCAATCCGAATTCTGAAACGGAATCTAATTAGAATCGTATACAAATTCCGTTTCAAACGCAACAACCGGTTCCGTGTTCGAACCGGTTGTTGCGTTTGAAACGGAATTTGTGTACGATTCTAATTAGATTCCAATTCAGAATTCGGATTGATTTGACTGGGTACCTGAAACTTCATCACCGACTCCCGACAAATGGAACATAGTGAGACAACAATAAAAAACTGCTATTCAGACGATAATTTAGTGTCATTTTCTTAAATTTTTAATGAGAATTGGAAATAAAAAAAACCGAGGGAGCTATTAGACTATGGCAAACAAACAAACTCGTACTTTTTTGTGTTAGACATTTTGCCAAACTCAAAAGCTTGTTTGCGACAAACTCGCAAAAAAATGTATGAAAGCTGACGTTTCTGCAAACTAGAGCGTCCAATTTCCCGGGGTTACATATTTCCCGGGAAACGGACAATTTTCAGCCAATTTACCGGGAATTCCCGGGAAATTGTTAATTTATTGAAAGTTGTTATGATCTTGGTTTTAATTAATATTATGCAACAAAATTGTATAGGACATCAATATCAATGGTTTCTAATAAGTGTGAAGATCAATTAAAAGCTTAACTGCATGTAAAAAATCATTCAACTACAAGAAAATGTATTTTGGTATTTTTTGATGAGAAATTTTAAACTTGCCTCTGTGACCAGTTTATTGAAATGAGAAAAAAAAACATGCAGAAATTATGTGTTTGATGACAAATACTGTTTTCAGCTATTGAACCTATGGTAAAGCTTTTTAGTGTTGGTTATACTCTAAACAACCCAATGTTTTCAAATATTTGAAGCAAGCTTTATTTTTGTATTTTTTTAGAACAAACAGTAGTAAGTACTTTTTCAACGATTTTTTTTATTATTATGCAACATGATTTAAATTATACGATAAATTTACATCATTCCACAAAAAGTCTTCTATTTTTTCACATTTAACCCTCTAACACCTGTAGTTGCATCAAATTGTAATTTCTTTAGTACCGTAAACTGGGGTCAATCGGGACACATGGGGCGAATTGGGACAGCAGTTTTAACCATGTTGGAGCACAATATTTTGGTTTTTCTGGTTGGTTTCGGTTAGAACAGACTCAGGCCAACAAAATGTGTACATCCATTTCCAAATTTAAAAGCTTTAAGTGCTCTAAAAACTGCTGTCCCTATTCAGACTGTAGTCCCGATTCACCCCAGATTACGGTATTAGGTATTCAACCAATTGAATTAATTCTTTTGGCACAAATTCGATTTTCAAACAAAAACGTAAAAAAAATCTCAATTTTAATTTGGAGGTAAGAAGTTAATATTGTTTTGATGAAATAACATCAATCTGTTAAAAGCTTACCTAATGGAGCATTTCCATTCGAGCAGTTTTTGCTTTTTTCTACAATGTATTTCTTATGGAGCGAACTGTCAAAAACTGCTCGACTGCGGGTGCTCCATTGTAATAATTTAATACTCATTAAGAAAGATCTATTCCCAGTTGCTTCAAAAATTAACATTATCAGAAATAATTCTGATATCATAATATATCTGATAATCTAATTAATTATATATAAACCAAACAATACATTTAATTGAACAAAATCATGTTGAGTTTGCCCATTTATTATTTTTTCAGAGAAATTTCAAAAAATAGTTCCAAAAATTTAAGAAAATGTATACTTCCGCTTGAATTTCGGGAATTCCCGGGAAATTTACAAATTTCCCGGGAAACGGGAAACATTGTTTTTCGGGAAATCCCGGGAATTCCCGGGACGGGATATTGGACGCTCTACTGCAAACAAATGTTGGCGAACAAACAACGGCAACAAACTTACAAACTGTCAAAATGTGCGAGTTTGTGCCGCAGTATAATATCTCCTTTACAGCAGATTTTTGCATATATTTTTCCAACATCTTTAGTATGAAGAAAAACAATTTAAGTAAAACAAAATAAAATCTTTGATGTAAAAATTACCCTTATTTCATTTTCCACCAGCCTTTCTGCGCTCTGCAAATAAAATTAAGATCATTTTTAAAAATTATAACAAAATCAAATTCCAATTATTTTTTTATATTTTATCAATCATGAGCAAAAAGGAAAATTTAAAAAGAAGATAAGGTTTAACAAAAATCCTTTTTTACACATGTTCTTTAAAACTTTTATAGAAGAGATTCAAATTTCTAAAAGTTATTTCAACCTTTGTTTTAACCCTTACTTTGAGCGTATTTTTAAGAACGTTAAATTTTCTAATCAAATTGAATAGAGTTTGCATTTTGTCCAAACAAAATAAATTTTAACGATTTTTTGAATTTTTGAAAACGTCGAAATAACAAATTGAACATTGAAAAACAAAAACTACAAAAATTTCCACAAAGCATGTTTTTGAAATTTTCTTAGAACTGCTCATATTTGAACACATGGAAAACTCACAAAATTGTTATTTAAATAAAGAAAAAAATATTTCATAAAAATATTAAAATATGTCTCAGTGGAAAACATCTCATAAAACTATATTTGATATAAGAGAACAACTAATCCCTTCTCTCTGACTAATCCAAATATTACTGAAACAAAAATAAATCATTTGAAAGAATATGGGAATATCACTGAATTTAAGAAAAATCATCAAGCTATTTCATGAATGCTGATTTTGAACAAAAATGGGAAAAATATAAAATTATTACAGTATGTTTGTATTAAGCTGGTGGCTGCATAGTTGATCGCAAAACGGCCTCAATTTTGAACTGTCAACGTGGAACCAATTTACTGTTCGCCAAAAGTGGAGAGTATTGTTATCAATCATTAAAAATTGTTTTTTTTTTGCAAAAATGAAAAAGCTTTTCAGAACCGGGAGTTGAGGTAAACAAATCTTAAGAATGCTGAAGACAAGATCATTTTTTATAATTATTAATGGAAGTTGTTTATGGAGTCGATGCGGTTGTATCCATCCAGAAGCTGTCTTTATTGTTTGACTTCGTTTGAAAACCTAGTTTAGTGAAAATCTTCTCTGTAGGTTGGATCAGCTTCGCTAGAATAAGCGATGTTTTTTTCGCTGGACCATGAAAAGCTGCAGGTTTCCAAAATCAGCCAGGGAATTTCTCTGCGACATCGTAGAATGACACCCTCGCCGCAGTCTTTGTCACCCGTAAATATGAAAAATCTTTTCTATTTTCCAGCAAAAAATGTCAAAAACTAGACAAAATAAAACACATTCTACTGATTATAAAACAGCTCATTTACCAGTAAGAAAAAAGTCATGCTTGTGCTTGAACAGCCTCCTTTTTTGCAGATGTAAACAAAGTGGGATCATTCGAAAATCACGTTACGCATTCTCTCTATTCATCACCCATGTATTAAGTACCTTCTCATAAACTTGTCAAAGAATTTTACATGTTTTTTTTTAGAAAATGAAAGGAAATATTCGTGAGAAGAAAAGTTCTAGAAAATGCGTGAAAAAAGCAAAAGCTTTATTGAAAAACTGGTTTATTTTGGTCATATTTAAGTTTTCCTATTTTTGTTCCTCTTCCAAATTTCTTGAATTTAAGTAAATATTCATTCAATACCCAACAGAAACATAATGCCAATGCAAACAACTGCTATTGATCAGCACAATGCAACATTGTGAACCTCTGAACACGAAGTGCATCTCCGTAACAAACTTTTGCAACAATCGCACAAAATTCACCTTTTCGCCTTGGAGTGGCTTTTCACCGTAACAGTAACAACAAAACGGTTTCCACTCGTACCGGCAAAAGTGTTACCTTTTGCCGGATGCTCCATGGCTACCCAAAAGGTTGGGGACTTGTACGACAAACGGCGGAGGTCACACTCCAAGACGATGGGGAACGAAAAACGGGAAAATATTCTACCCATTCTAACGAGCTGTTTAATTGGAAAAGTTCCACCCATTATTATGGCATCAACCAGTCGTCGTCGTCGTCGTCTGACTTTTCTTTTTTTTTCATTCCCCATTTGCTTGCAGGTTACTCGGGGCAACCCCGGAGAACATCCTTGTCGCCAGTAATAAATTTTGCACGGCGTGACATTAAATTTTCTCGCTCTTTAATTAGCTTTCCGCTTGGAATTGAAGTTGCAAAACGATTAATCTAATCGTTATGCGGAATTTCGAGGACTTTTGCAACCGACGACGGTGGCGGCCATTATGGCAACGCGCGTTGACAGTTCCTGGGGTGATGAGCGTACACTCTCGTTGGAAATTACTCAGGTTGTGCGTGAATACTTGGATCTTGGAAGAAGTTCATATTTTGATCTCTGTTTGTAAACAAAGGAAACACAACATGTTTATAGCATGACCGCCATTATGGCTGCACTCGCTGACATCTATGACAGTTGAAGGTGCGACAAGCTTTTCGAAATCAATTTCCTCATCCCGATTCTTGACGCAATCGACCTCTCTCTCCTCCAATAAAAGTATCATATTTCACGAAAGAAAACAACAACAAAACTTTTTATGGCAGGTTTCAACTTCTGGCAAACAAAACAAAAAAAAAAACTGTCTGCCAGTTTTATGTTATCCCAACCCTTCGGGAGAGAACCGTTCAAGAACGATAAAAAAAAGATTCCCCGTAAGTCATGTCAAAGTTTTTGACCGCCCCTCCGGACACACTCCGGGTTCTGTCTGGGGGAACAAGTTTTGGCAACATTCAAAAACTTGGAAATATGTTCCTCGCAAGGATGTGCACATGACGTTCGGTCTGTCCAACTTTAAAACACATGAAAAGATAAAAGAAGATTTTTGAACTCGTATAAAAGTTGTGTGTGCATCTGACAGATAATCCGCCATTGTTTCACCTCCCCCATTCGGTCCCTCTTCCGTTATGTTTTGTAACAAACCGGGATTATTCGGAAAGAAGGTAAGTGCGGCACGTGGTGACGATCGACACTTCCCCCACCGACGTGTTCTAAATTGTTGCAATCATTAGCCGACGGCAGTTCCCCTTAATCAAAAGAAGGGGCTTCCCGGTTCACCTTAATGTGGGAAAAAAGCGTTTGATACCGAAACCTCGATAGCGAGCTTGCTTTAATTGGTTTCCCCTGAATTTAGGGCCAAAAACAAACCGTTTGTGGACGAGAGTCGGCTAATTGAATCGTAGGATTCCTCGGAATGTGGCTTTTCCAACGGTGAAGAGGTTAGAAATGGGGGAAATGACTGGCGGCACTGCCTGCTGTCAGAAAAATGCAATCGAGCGCAGATCAAAGGATGCGCTGGCCAGGAATGTTGGCAACGATTTTAATTGTTGTACCAACTCTCGGTAGTTAGGAGGGATTGGCAACACTGCAAACTTCTTTTGGAATTGTGACAGCTGTCATTACCGTCAGTGATGCCACTTTTATGAATCTTTAACTTTCATCTGGAATATCATTCTATGGTTAGCAAAATGACCATCCAAATAACTTGGGACAGAGCCCTCACACAAATGTGGTTCCCTTCCCCTTTGAAACCAGAAGGGATTCCTCCGGTTGCTCACTTTCAGTCGGAAAATCTCAAGAATTTCGTCCACATACGCACACGGAGTTGTCAGCAGCAACCGACACCCAACTCATCTCCACAGAGAGGAAATTCCAGGCTTTCACGCATTACTGTCTGTCATAGCCCGTGCGTGTGTGATGGAAGAAATGTACAGTGACATATGGATGCGGTTGCCAGCTTATCGGGGTTGCCATGGCAGACGTGATGAAGAGATAAGCCCGCTCGAGGAATGACAGCTTCATAGATGCTGGGCAGAAGATCTTTGGTCAAGATAAGAATCGTATGCATTTTGAGCAGCATTCCATGAGAGTTAAGAAAAATGATCAGAATTTATTTTTTCTGAATTTGTCAACTCACAGCGATGCCAGTTTTTCACCAGTTTGATGTGGTTTTGACACGCCTAATTTTATAGCTACACTACCTGTCAAAAAAGGTAAATATTATAATTAGATTTCTTAACCGAATTCCACTTACTTACTTTTACTTTTACTTTTACTGCTCGTACAACCTCCGGGTCATGAGCTGTCTCCAGATGCGCTGCCACTGGACTCGGTCCTGGGCTGCTACTCTCCAATTCCGCTGCGGAACTCCCACACTTTCCAGATCTTCCTCCACTTGGTTCAACCACCGTGCACGTTGCGCCCCCCTCCGCCGCGTTCCAGCCGGCTCCGAATTAAACACCAACTTCACCGGATTGATAGTCTGGTTCGGTTGGCGCGCATCCAGCGCGTCCGGCATTCTTGCGACGTGTCCGGCCCACCGGATTCGGCCAGCCTTGGCGACCTTCCGAATACTTGGCTTGCCGTAGAGTTGCGCCAGCTCGTGGTTCATCCTTCTCCTCCATACAGTGTTCTCACGCACGCCGCCAAAGATCGTCCTAAGCACTCGTCGCTCGAAAACTTCAAGCGCTTGCAGGTCCTCCTCGAGCATCGTCCACGTCTCGTGCCCGTAGAGGACGACGGGTCTTATCAGCGTTTCGTACATGGTACACTTTGTACGCCGGGAAAGGTGACCAGACCGTAAGGTCTTGTGGAGTCCGTAGTAGGCACGACTACCGGTGATGATGCGCCTCCGAATTTCTCTGCTGCAGTTGTTGTCCGACGTAACCAACGATCCGAGGTACACAAACTCCTCCACAACCTCGAACTCGTCGCCGTCGATCGTCACGCTCGGTCCTATGCGAGTCCTGAGGGACTCGGTTCCTCCTGCCAGCAGATACTTCGTCTTCGCAACGTTCACCTTCAATCCAACCTTATCCGCTTCCCGCTTCAATTCGGTGTACCGCCTGGCCACCTCCTCGAACGTTCTGCCGACAATGTCCATGTCGTCGGCATAGCAGATGAACTGGCTGGATCGGTTGATAATCGTGCCCCGCATGTTGAAGCCCGCCCGCCTCATAACACCTTCAAGCCCAATGTTGAAACAGAGGCCGGAGATACCGTCGCCTTGTCGCAGTCCCTTGCGCGATTCGATCGGGTCGGACATCGCTCCCGAAATCTTCACGCTGCACCGCGCCCCGTCCATCGTCGATTTCACCAGTCTGATCAGCTTCCCGGGAAAGCCGTTCTCGTACATGATCTTCCATAGCTCTTCGCGATCGACCGAGTCGTACGCGGCTTTGAAATCGATGAATAGGTGGTGCGTCGGGATCTGGTACTCGCGACACTTTTGGAGGATTTGGCGTAGCAAAAAGATTTGGTCCGTCGTCGATTTCCCCTCCACAAAACCGGCTTGGTACGTCCCAACGAAATCCTTTGCTCGCTCCGACAGACGACAGAAAATGATCTGAGACAGCACTTTGTAGGCCGCGTTGAGAATAGTGATAGCTCGATAGTTCTCACATTCCAACTTGTCCCCCTTCTTGTAGATCGGGCATATTACTCCCTCTTTCCACTCCTCCGGTAGCTGTTCTGTGTCCCAGACCTTGACTATCAGCCGGTGTAGACAGGCTGCCAGCTTGTCCGGGCCCATCTTGATGAGTTCAGCACCGATACCATCCTTACCCGCTGCTTTGTTGTTCTTCAGCTTCTTGATGGCATCCTTAACCTCCCTCATCGTGGGTGCTGGCTCGTCCTCGTCGTCCACCATACCGCTGACGTCGTTTCCCCCGTCGCCCTGGTACTCCGCCTCTGGGCCGTTCAGGTGCTCGTCGAAGTGCTGCTTCCACCTTTCGATCACCTCACGCTCGTCCGTCAAGATTCCCCCGTCCTTATCCCGGCACATTTCGGCTCGCGGCATGAAGCCAGTCCGGGATTGACTGAGTTTCTTGTAGAACTTGCGCGTTTCGTTGGAGCGATACAGCTGATCCATGTCCTGGCACTCCAACTCTTCCAAGCGGCGCTTCTTATCCCGGAAGAGATGGGTTTGCTGTCTTCGCAACTGTTTGTACGACTCCTTGTTCCCACGGGTGTTGTGCAGCAGCCACTTGTCCCGCGCTGCTTTCTTCTCGTCCCAAATCGCCTGACATTCCTCGTCGAACCAGCCGTTCCGTCGAACTCGGTCCACGTACCCGATGGCGCTCGATGCCGCTGCGTTGATGGCTGCTTCCATATGGCTCCAGCAGGCCTCCAGAGGGGCTTCGTCGAGCTCACCCTCGTCAGGCAACGCAGCTTCGAGTTCCCGCGCGTACTGGGTAGCGACCTCATGGTCCTTGAGTCGCTCCAGGTTATACCGCTGCGGGCGACGGTACCGGATCTTGTTGACCTCGGACAGGCGTTGGCGCAGCTTTGCCACCACCAGGTAGTGGTCCGAGTCGATGTCCGCGCCACGGTAGGTTCTGACGTCGATTATGTTCGAGAAGTGCCGACCGTCGATGAGAACATGGTCGATTTGCGTCTCCGTGTCGTTTGGTGATCTCCAGGTGTACTTGTATAGGGAGGTGTGCTGGAAGAAGGTACTACGTATGGCCATGTTTCGGGAGGTAGCGAAATCGATGAGTCGTAGGCCGTTCTCGTTCGTCTGCTGGTGAGCGCTGAACCTCCCAATAACCGGTCTAAACTCCTCCTCCTGGCCGACTTGAGCGTTTAAGTCGCCGATGACAATCTTGACGTCGTGTTTTGGACACTTCCTGTACTCGCGGTCAAGAAGCTCGTAGAAAGCGTCCTTGTCATCGGCGTCGCTTCCCATGTGCGGGCTGTGCACGTTGATGATGCTCAGATTGAAGAATCGGCCCTTGATTCTCAACCGGCACATTCTGTCGTTGACTGGCCACCACCCAATCACGCGCTTCGACATTTCGCCCAGCACTATAAAAGCTGTCCCCAGCTCGTGTGTATTGCCGCCGCTCCAATACATAGTGTAGTCACCGTACTCCCGGTGGTCCTTCCCCGTCCAGCACACCTCCTGCAGCGCCACGACTTCGAGACCGCGGACCCGCAATTCGTTGGAAAGAATGTGGTCGCTCCCATCGAAGTTGAGAGACCTGCAGTTCCACGTCCCGAGTTTCCAATCCCTGGATCCCCGAAAATCGGGTCGGCGATTGGATCGGCTCGCATCTGGAGCTCTCTGCACTACTGTTTTACGGCGGGTGCGTGTAGCCATCACCAACCCCCTGTCTCGCCGGAGGACCGTCGTACCAGGACTGTTTAGAGTCCCACCCTGGCACTGGGACTGTTAATCAGCCGCCCCTAACCTGGGGAACAGACGCTGTTTCGAGCCGCCCCTAACCTGGGGAACAGCCGCTCGAGGGGAGAGGGGGGGGGGGTCTGAACTCTATCCGCTGTAAGCCGCCCCTAACATGGAGAACAGACGCTTACCTCGACTATGGAGCCAGACACCAGTTTCTTCGAGCCGCCCCTAACCTGGGGAACAGACGCTCGAAGGGGGGGGGTCGCTCACCTCTTCAGAGCCACCCCTAACCTGGGAACAGCCGCTCACGGGGAAAGGGAGTCGAAACCCCACGTTGTTTTGGTCCGCCCCTAACCTGGGGTACAGCCGCCCAAAAACAGGATGCCGAGGGGGGGGGTGGCGCTTTGGTGCACGTACGCAGCGGTCACTTGCGTTCACTTTCCCTTTAATTTTCTTTTTAATTTTTACAATAAAAAACTTTTTGCCGATTTTTTTTGTCGCACTACTATTTCACTCCGACCCACTGTGCGCCTTCCAAAACTCTTCCACACTTCCAAGCAACACCACACGCAGACCGTTCGTGACGACGACGGTACGATCACACAACACTACCGCGATGCGAAGGAACGAAGACGACGACGACGACGACGAGCTTCTTGTTGCCGGGGAGCACTTTATTGTTCACTTGTTTGGCCAGATCTGAACCGCAAGATCGACCAATTTTTTCGTGCGAAATATTGGCGATTTCGCGATCGCTGGACGCGGATTTTGTTTTGCACCGCTTCACTACAGGTTCCAACACCTGCTGACGGGAACTTCACGTCGCGGTAAACCGGATAACCACGGATTCGCGAGTAAATTCGACGGACCGGCCGAAGTACAACACCGCGTTAGTACGCACGCACACTACCCCCCACTTATTGTCCCTAAGAGCATCTCCACCGGTGCGCACATAAATGAGTGACTATTTTGTTCACCCTCAGCGCTACTATTTTAGTTTAGTCACCCTTCCCACACCGGTCGTTGATAAAACGGGTTGATAATATAGTCACTGCCAACCCCACCGGGGGTGAGTATCAGCTTATTTTGACGTTTCGAAATAAAATATGTTTTAATTTATTGGCATGACCGATTTGAAGTGACCGATTTCATGACCGAAGCCAGAAGTAATTATTTCCAAAAAAAAACAAGATTGGCCGCAACCTGGATTGGTCCGGGTTCCCCGGGGAATGTTCCGTTGGAGCGACATTGGCAGCATCGTATGAATATGGGCAATATTGGTGTCAAACTTCGCGATTTTCAAAATCACATATGAACATTACGAAAACTGACATTTTAAACGGGCTGGCCGGAACCCGGATGGTTCCGGGTTTCCCGGGGGATGTTCCGTTGGAGGGTCATTGGCGGCTCCGATGAATATTGGCAATATTGGTGTCAAACTTCACGATTTTCAAAATCACATATGAAAATTACGAAAACTGAAATTTTAAACGGACTGGCCGGAACCCGGATGGTTCCGGGTTTCCCGGGTGATGTTCCGTTGGAGGGTCATTGGCGGCTCCGATGAATATTGGCAATATTGGTGTCAAACTTCACGATTTTCAAAATCACATATGAAAATTACGAAAACTGAAATTTTAAACGGACTGGCCGGAACCCGGATGGTTCCGGGGTTCCCGGGGGATGTTCCGTTGGAGGGTCACTGGCGGCTCCGATGAATATTGGCAATATTGGTGTCAAACTTCACGATTTTCAAAATCACATATGAAAATTACGAAAACTGACATTTTAAACGGACTGGCCGGAACCCGGATGGTTCCGGGGTTCCCGGGGGATGTTCCGTTGGAGGGTCATTGGCGGCTCCGATGAATATTGGCAATATTGGTGTTAAATTTCATGATTTTCAATATCACATATGAAAATTATGAAAATGGACATTTATAGTGGAGTTCCAGGGTTCCCCGAGGAATGTTCCGGGTTCCCCCAGGGATGTTCCGTTGGAAGGACATTGGCCGCACCGTATTAATATGGGCAATATTGGTGTCAAACTTCACAATTTTCAAAATCACATATGAAAATTACGAAAACTGACATTTTAAACGGACTGGCCAGAACCCGGATGGTTCCGGGTTCCCCGAGGAATGTTCCGTTGGAAGGACATATGGAATATATATATGGAACATATGGAAATCACGAAAATGGACATAGTGAGTGGACTGGCCCCGGAGATGTTCCGTTGAGCGGACATTGGCGGCACCGTACGAATATGGGCAATATTGGTGTCAAAATTCACGATTTTCAAAATCACACATGGAAATTACGAAAATGGAAATTTTAAACGGACTGGCCACAACCCGAATCGGATGTTCCATTGAGGGGACATTTGCGGCACCGTATAATATGGGCAATATTGGTGTCAAACCTCACGATTTTCAAAATCACATGTGAAAATTACGAAAATGGACATGTTTAACGAACTGGCCACAACCCGGATGGTTCCGGGTTCCCCGAGGAATGTTCCGTTGGAAGGACATTGGCCGCACCGTATACATTCAAAAACTAAATTCCTTCAATGTACCTTCAACGGAACATCCCCAGGGGAACCCGGACCAATTCGGATTGTGGCCAGTCCACTCACAATGTCTATTTTCGTAATTTCCATATGTGATTTTGAAAATCGTAAAGTTTGACACCAGTATTGCCCATATTCATACTGTGCCGCCAATATCCGCTCAACGGAACATCCCCGGGGGAACCCGGCTCAATTCGGATTGTGGCCAGTCCACTCACAATGTCCATTTTCGTAATTTCCATATGTGATTTTGAATATCGTGAAATTTAACACCAATATTGCCCATATTCATACGGTGCCGCCAATATCCGCTCAACGGAACATCCCCGGGGGAACCCGGACCAAATCGGATTGTGGCCAGTCTACTCACAATGTCCATTTTCGTAATTTCCATATGTGATTTTGAAAATCGTAAAGTTTGACACCAATATTGCCCATATTCATACTGTGCCGCCAATATACGCTCAACGGAACATCCCCGGGGGAACCCGGCTCAATTCGGATTGTGGCCAGTCCACTCACAATGTCCATTTTCGTAATTTCCATATGTGATTTTGAATATCGTGAAATTTAACACCAATATTGCCCATATTCATACGGTGCCGCCAATATCCGCTCAACGGAACATCCCCGGGGGAACCCGGATCAATTCGGATTGTGGCCAGTCCACTCACAATGTCTATTTTCGTAATTTCCATATGTGATTTTGAAAATCGTAAAGTTTGACACCAGTATTGCCCATATTCATACTGTGCCGCTAATATCCGCTCAACGGAACATCCCCGGGGGAACCCGGACCAATTCGGATTGTGGCCAGTCCACTCACAATGTCCATTTTCGTAATTTCCATATGTGATTTTGAATATCGTGAAATTTAACACCAATATTGCCCATATTCATACAGTGCCGCCAATATCCGCTCAACGGAACATCCCCGGGGGAACCCGGCCCAATTCGGATTGTGGCCAGTCCACTCACAATGTCCATTTTCGTAATTTCCATATGTGATTTTGAATATCGTGAAATTTAACACCAATATTGCCCATATTCATACGGTGCCGCCAATATCCTCTCAACGGAACATCCCCGGGGGAACCCGGACCAATTCGGATTGTGGCCAGTCCACTCACAATGTCCATTTTCGTGATTTCCATATGTGATTTTGAAAATCGCGAAATTTAACACCAATATTGCCCATATTCATCGTTGCCGCCAATATCCTTTCAACGGAACATCCCCCGGGGAACCTGGGCCAATCCGGGTTGTGGCCAATACAATGAAAATGTCCATCATCAATGTCCAGTTCCGTGGAAAAGTCAATTTAAAAAAAAAACTTGATTTTCCTTTCACTTCAAGCAGACGTCAAATATTTGTGTGCGCTACTAGCGGGCGACTAAATTTGGTCACCCGCTGTTCACCGAGGGTCGAGCTGCTATTTTATGAGCGCGTTTGTGAGCGACCGGTGTGGGGATGAGTGATGGTGGAGCGCTTCCAAATCCTTACTGCGCGCGCCCGGTGGAGATGGTCTAAAAAAACAATTTCCAGAGGTAAACTTTGCTCAAATCATGCACCACGCGCGATTTGATCTTACAACTTAATCTCTCAGCGGGGAACCCGCTAAAAGGATGATTTTATGTGGTATCATATTCTTCCACTGTTAACTAACCGTTTTGTTTTGATTGCCATCGCAGCGGGAGGCAATTGATTCGTTTTTGTTGACTGCTCCTTCGCTACTGAATGAGCAATAGTTTTTCATTGAGGTTTGAAGAATTAGTGTCTGTCCAGTATGACGAAAAATTGGTTTATTTAAATTTTTGGATTCAACGATTCAAGAAATCATGAACTTCTATTTATGAACTCGTGAATAATTGGATTCACGATTTGGTGGTAAGGTGAAACTATAATTATTGAAACTGTTGATCAACTAGTTTGTTACTCTGGTTGTTATATTTTTGTATTTTAATATTTTTATTTTTGTATTTTTTTGTCAAACTAATGAGGTTCAACTGTAGCAATGTTATTATCAAAACAGTGTTGCCAAATTGCCAGAAAAATACACTCTCAATCATAAATAGTGAAATTTATCTCTATAAAAGAACGAAACCACCAAAATTCATGAAAAAGAGCAGTCGCGTCATCAAAAAGGTGACATTTCACCGCTCTTATCGCGACTTGACGATCGTTTTCAAATTAAACCATGTGCTTATCACGGCCTAGCCATCTTTCCGGCCTGTCTTCAGGTCTCGTCGTCGTAAATCATATTAGGGAAAATTGATACAAGCGAATGTCGCTCAATTTCGGCAACTCCCGACTACCGGCAAGCTCGGATGCTGCGCTCTTCCCGAGATTAGATCAATGCCATTATTAGATTTCCCGTTGTTCTGGTTTTTATCACCCAGTTCCCACCCCTTGCCGGGTTTTCCCTCCCGAAAACCAGACACCGTATTAGAGTATTTATTTTGATCGCTTTCGCCCTTGGTATTTCCAGCAGCGCCGAAAATCAAGAGGGGGAAAACTTCCCCCTTCGGGCCGTGCCGTCGCAAGTACGAAATGTCACACCGAACGGACAAATTCACTGTCACCATTAATGAATTCAAATGGGAAAATAAACGATTGCGATAGGAGTTTGGAGCCAGAACATGATTATTTTGTAGGTTAACCCTACTTTTGATGGGGAAGGTGGAGGAGCCACCTGGCGGATGAAACACGTACCTTCGCTTTGACAGCTAACCCAACTTTGGGAATCACCTGTGGCACTCTCGTTTGGGGTTGAATTACGCCCCTGCCCTCTGTTTTGGTTTCAGGGGAAAATCAAAAGACCGACCGAGAGATTGCCGAAATTGAAACTGTAAAGCGAGACAAAGGCAAAACAAAAGGACAAACGGTAATGTGATAACTTTTCAGCAATAAAAACAAATGAATTTAATTTACGGGGCGCTCGCAGGCGACGCACCTAACCTCAAACGTGTGCGGCCGGGGTTTCCATTTGGGAGAGAAACTCCTCCAATTACTCACGTACATGCCTCTTCCAACGCAAAACACAAGAGTTCCTCTTGGAACTCAACCCACGCGGCGTCTGCGGTTTTGTGGCCCGACCGGCTTTTGCAGGAGACTTGTCGGCGAATCCTTTTACCCGAAGGTGTGTTCCGGGACCACCTTTGAATGTCACATGTTTTCTAAAGATCGTTTACCGCAACCCTCCTCCTCCTCCCTGCAGAATTTGCGGTATTCCGAGATAGACTAGATAATAGGTTGTGTGTAACGAATACCGGCGGCGGCGACGACGATATCCGCAGAACCGGAAAGATGGTGTGAAGCGCAGTTTTGCTTGATGTTTGCCGTTCCGGGGTGCCACCCCGTGGAACCGTTTACACACCTCTTGAGCGGCTAGAGTTGCCTTTGAAGTGCGGACGATTAGATGGGAACGCATGACCTGGCAGCACTGCTGTCAACAGAATTCTAGTTCAGTGGATAAAAAGAAGTTCATAGCTGTCAAAGGGTTCGTTTCAATCCCGCGCGTGGCGCTAGTGATGCCAGATTTCAGTTCAATGGGCGCTGAAGGAGCAGAGATATTAATTGTCAAGAGTTCCGTTAATTCGCATAAATCACACCGCTCAGCCGCACCATAAATCCAACTGTTTGGCAACTTACCAGATTCATAATGTCCACCTCATCGAGCTGCTTCCGTAGTCTTTCTTCCCGCTGGAGTGCGGCTTCCTTCTGGTGGTGCCGGCGCTGTTTGTTCCTCAAGTGTCCCATGTTCCGGTCCGGTTAGCGCCCGACTTGCTTACTCACCTCTCCCTCCCGTCCACAGCAAGGAATTCCTGGGGTGCGCCCGAGTTTACTTGGCTAGTGGCCGTCCCAGCATTCGAGCGACTTCCTGTAAGTAAAGAGATACCAAAGGAGAAAAAAGAAATCCGGAATGAGTGTTCAAGTTATTCGCCCATTTTCGCCAGCTTGGGGACAATTTCATGAATATTTTTTTTGCTTCTTTGCACTCTCCCCTTCAAATCCTAGACCTTCAGTAAGATGTTTAAGGAAAAACGACTTCCGGCTTCAACGCCGAAGAGAGTGGGCTGTCATCTTTAAGGAAATCGATAAATTTTCCCAAACGACTACGTGTTGATTCTGGCGCGCCCGGGTATACGTTTTTAACCCTCTAATGTAAGTCCGGACTCGCGAAAAATTGGCACAACACAAAGGGCCCCTCGGAAAAATGCAAATTCGCCCCTTTCCCAAAAACGTCAAACCGAATGAGAATGGTGCATTAAACCAACAGTTGTGAACAATGGCGAAAGAAATAATTCTTTCACTGCTGAAATTATGCAACCTTTCAGATTTGCCCTAAAATTCGCATAAATCTTTCCCATGACAGTGCTTCGGGCGAGTTTAAAAAATAATAGTTTGCCTTAACCTAACTTCCCCTTAAGCGCGTCCGCTGAACTGAAACTGACAGCGCAATGTTTACAATAATCGAAATTTGTTCAAATTTCAACCCCGTCGGTAAAATTTCCATTTCCAGCCCCGGCAACGAACCGTCGGAACGGCGCAGGACCAACGCAAAACCGTTCCGCTTCATGTCCGGCAAAATCGATACCGGCGGAACTGAACCGACAAAGGGTGGTGGGGGTGGGGGAGGAACCACTCTCGTCATCACTGCCGTCGGATCAGTCAAGATTCAAGAGCAGCATCGGGACGATGTGTGTGTGTGCAAATTGGAATTCATGTAAAACAATTTGAGTTCAGTGGAAGGCGAAACAAGGTGGAAGTTGGCGAGGAATGGAGGAAAATGAAACGTTTTTATGGCAGGCGCCATTATGGCAAACGTACTTGTCACATTTTTGTAAAGTTGATTGTTTAAACAAGTCTAAAACAGCTATAAACATTTGAGGAGATGCGAGCCGGTTTACATTGCAAACGCCGTAAACATATTTCAGATTTTATGTGCAACTATTTTGCATAATGGAGATAAACCCGGGAGCGCCATCAAATGTAACTGTTGACGACCGAGCTCGTCGAAACCAAGAGGCTCCCGAAACTAGTGCTGTGCCATTTTTGCTTTATTTTATGGACCACCATCAAGTCTCCCACTTATCCGGCGCGTAGTCACGGTTGTTATCTGGGAACGGAGCGAACGGAAAGTGGAGCTGCAGGGCTGCCATGAATCTGAACCCTGAAGGTGGTGTTATTTGCAGGGTTGTGTGGAGTCGGGTAGTTTGTTGATGACACCAACTCCGACCCCAGATTCTAAAAATTTGTCGACTTCGACTCTGGCTTACCAGGATATGTTGAATCCGACTCCAACTCCGACATTCTCACAAAGAGCCGACTCCACAATTCTAGTTTCAAAGCATAACAATGTTGAAGGTCAAAATCAAGTCAAAGTTTTAACTTTCAAAGGTGTGCAACTGTCAAATCTGACAGCTATCGCAACCACTGTACAACATCGTTAGGGTTGTTCACATTTTGAGCACGGATTCTCTTCAGGGTTGTGGAATCCTGCTTTTCATGTGATGTTGCGGACCTTTTACCAGAGTCTGCTGAAGCGGATGAACCCAGAGAGGAGCAGGGTTGGGAAAAAAAGCTTTTTTGTGTGCCATTATCATCGCAGCCGGCTTGTGTATACCTTTGAGGGTACAGTTTTTGCTTTTGTGGCGAAAGATAAAAGAAACTCCACCCAAAGGTGCACAGGGTTGGGTAAAATCCCCCGTCCGGAGTGGGTGAATTTCCTCTCGGAGCTCGTTACAGGGGAAAAATATTAAAAATGGTCCGGTATGCTATCTGTGAATATGAATGCGAAAAATGAACGAGGAGCACTATATAGTAGTGGGCGCCACTAGCTCGATGTTTGGCAGAAAGGCAGTTTGGCGAGAATTGGTAGCAGCCGGTGCCATTTCCGGAGCGATTTCGCACCCGGGGCCACCTACCGGAGGGAAAGCAGAGGGAGATGTGGTCGCTTTGTAACATGAAATATGGCGAGCGCACACACAAGCACAGAACTATCATCATTTGTTTGCTGGCTTTTGGTTTGGGCTCCATTGTGGTGGAGAAAGATAGAGAGACAAAAATAGCCCCGTAATTCATCTTTTCTGATGGACACCGTAGCAGATAATGAATTCTCGGTTGTTATTGTTGGGCATGACTGTTAGCCATAATGGCGGATGCTATAAAATGCTGAATGCGTAAGAACTCTGGACTGCGGAGTCGAGTATCAGCGACTCAAAGTTTTATGCCAACTCTAGTTTCTGGACTTCAACTCAGGGTTGCCACATTTGATTCTGTATTTTTGAGGGTCAAAAATCTATATATCTGTATCAGGGGGACGAAAATCTGTATTTGGAATCTGTATTGACATTTTTAAACATTTTTCAAAAAAACAAAATATTCTTAATTGTTTTTTAATGCATAAAAATGCTATACAATCTAAAATTTAATGTTTGGGCTCATCCAGCAATTGAAAAAAAAATATTTAAAGAATTAAAATTATTTGATTTTTATAAAAAATCGGGAAAATCTGTATATTTGTATGTTTTTCTTAAAATCTGTATTTCTTTTTATACAGATTCTGTATGACCTCATCACCTCAAAAATCTGTAAAATACAGATAAATCTGTATTTGTGGCAACCCTGCTTCAACTTCGACCTCGATTCTAGAAACGACTCCCATACAAAGTTGTTGAAAATTGAAGGACTTCGACAACTTCAATTTTTGAAGATTAAGATGCTCCAACTCTTCGCTCTCGGAAAAGGGCAACTTCGACTGCAACTCCGATTCCGACTTCTCTTTTGCTGCGAACACGGTATAACTGACAGCTTTCAAAAGCATGAAACCATTTGCTTGACCATTGTCAAACAACGGGATAGACGTTTGACTGCTTTTAAATTCGAATACCTTCGAATCAGCGAGCATTCCAATAAGTGGATATTTGAGGTAGCTTCTGAGGGTTCTGAAAATGTGGGTTATGTCACTGCTTGCAAAAGTCGATACAAGACTACCCAACCCATTTTGATTTGCTATAATTGGGTCCTAAAATGAAGCTTAGATTGCTGATGTTATTGTTTACAGCGATAAGGCTTATTTTTCTGAGTACAATGACCCTTTATACGACCACAAAGAGTTTAAAATGGATTTTTAAATCAATTTGGAAAAATTAACCACACGGTCCTTCTTGACAGAAAAGTTCCTACTTGACAGCTCGTTTCAAGGGGACCATAGTTGATCCATCGAAAAATTGTTGTCTTGTCACTATGAAAAAAAGTGACCAGAAATGGTTTTTAATCGTGTTTTTTACCATTGTACATACAAATTGACATAGGGCTTTAGTACCCAATTATGGATTATTCTAGCTGTCAAACGTACACGCTGATTTACGATAGGTTTTAAATTTCTACACGTTCATTAATTTCAACCCACAAGATATGATTACCTAAACCTTCCCAAAAAAGTGAAACTTCATCAAATGTTCATTAGTAAACAAAACAGGCCAACATCTGATTCCCGTTATCTCCTAATGTGCATAATCACATAATAACTCTTGAAAAGTCTCCTCTCAAATGAAGCCAAACTAGAAATCGTTTACGGGAAAAAAGGGGTCATTTTCCAGGAGGGTGAGAGTGACGCACAATAGCGATGAAGACATTTGTTGCTCGGCACCCTTCCCGCAAGTCGATTTCCCCCTAATGCTTTTCTTATCTGCCGGAGGGTGCACCCATGTTGTACATCACTTTCGGTGTTTTGTTGGTTGCATAAATTACGGTTTTGATTTCGCACCAACCGCCGGTCAGCGCGCGGTGCTTGTTTAAACATTTCATGTTTCTGTCATTTGCAGTTGTGACAGCTCTGGGCGTCATTTTGCGAATCGATATGAGGTTAAAACAGCGTTTACATTTAATTTTAATTTTAAATGTCGAACATAATTATGTTGTTTTCGGGGTGGTAATGACAATCTGACTTGTCTTGCCGTCCTGTCAACCCGTCAACTGTCAAATGGATACATATTTTCTCCCCGATTGAGCAAATGCCCCCCCTCAAAGCTTTGCATGAATAATATATTGAATTGGTAATAAATATTGCCACTGTTTGTTTACAACTCGATTTATTAATATAATGCCATGTAATTCATCGATACGTCCGCGGGCAAGTGGTGGGATGGACCGAGACGGTGCAACATAACCTCAAAATTTGCATACTCTCTCAAGTCATACCTCCTGCAGCGAGGAACGCTAAATACATTTGACATTTGAACACCCGCTCGGCTACCCCGCCGCTATTGCCCGCCTCTCGTCGAAAATGTTCATATCAATATCGCAATTCGTGACACCGCGAGGAACGAAATAATTTATGACATTTTATTTGCAAATGTGCGTGCGCGGTCCACGCGGTGAGGACGGATCGGAAGAAAGGTCAGGATTGGGGTGGCCAGTTTTGTTCGATTTCCATAAGTGATGCACGGATAGGCCGCGGTGATTACACCGGATCCCCAGTGCATATATCTACGCACTATGTTCGCATAATGTGCGATTAATTTAAACACTCGCGGGGAAAACGGAACGCGGGTACCAGAATTCGATGGAATAATTAATCCGGCCGCTTTTGTAATGGACGTTTTCCCAGGGACGCTATTTGTGTTGAATTTTCAGTTTTCTGGTCCATCGATTGATTGTTTATCAAATATGGTTGAGCCGAGAGGACTTTTGAAACATGTTTGCTTTAAATTTAAAGTGCATAATCGTTGGGGCTTTCCTATTTTTAAGGCTGTTTGTAATGAATTTGCAGTATAATTTACCGCGTACTTTAAAGTCTTGAAACGTCTTTATAATTAGTCTATGGTTACAGAAAAATAAGCGCATTAAAAGTAAAACAATTCCTTACCCTACATGCTGTGCTCTGATGAAAAAACTTTTTTTAAAGTAGTTTTTAACATGAAAAAAATATTAACAAAATTTAATTTTTAACTGATGTATTTTAAAAGAGATTTACCTATGATTGACTGCGGCTAAATATTGCGCCACATGCGGTACAAAAATATACTTCATAATGATTTACTTATTGGGAAATAAAAAAAAAACGATTTTATTTCCTGTAAAACTTTCAATTTTGATCCTCGAACTAATTTTAAGCCAATTTGAATTGTTTGTAAAAATGGTTCACGTTAATTATGATGATGATCAAACTTAATTTTGAAAACTCATAAGATTTTGACATCCAAACAAAATCACTCCAAGCTCATCTGAATTTAACGAGATTTTAATTTAACAACTCAACTTTGAAGGCCACTTCTCGGCTGTATCTTTCCCAGAAGTCTGCAAAGAAGAACCTTTTCTGCGTGCGAGAGCAGCCCAAGCGAAAAGTGCTCGTCCATCCATTCCGATCCCAAGCTTTTCCCGGTAAAAGATAGTCCAAAGCACTAAAAGGAGCAATTTAGAATCTCCCGGGCGCGCGCTTCACAGTAATAATGAAAATTCCTTTGATTTTCCCTGTGCAGTGTCTTTGATCTCTGTCTATCACACAAACACGCTAACACACATACACAGAACGAAACAAAGTTTCTTCCTCGCCTTTGAATTTCGTTTGCGCTCGGTGAAAATTCACGCTTGAAATGAGCGAAAATTTTAAACAAATTAAAAATATCATAAATAATCTCACCAAGCGCGCGCACTTCCAAACACAGTTGCAAACAACAACACAAAAGAGCTTGCCCCTTTTTCCGTTCCACTTTTCCCAACAAAAAGTTGATACAATTTTTTAAAACTGAAAAAAAACAAACTGAACCGCTTTGTTACCTTACTCGGCTTGCCGATAATCCGGTTTTCCCTGAATTTACCGGATTTTTTCTTCGTGTATCGCACACACACACATCGTTATCAGTTCACTCTCACGCGAGTCGAGAACAATAGAGTTTGGTGGAAAATGACACTCGCACACAAACACGAGCGACACAATGGAAAATTCGTCCAACAAAAACAAACAAAAAAATCGCACAAAAGCCATATGTTGGAAAATCTGCCAGCCGAATCAACGGTGCTGGGAATATGAAGGCAAAAAAGGTATTTTCCCACCCAAACATCGAAACCAGGAAAAAGCTGTGCGTGTGTTTGTTCGATGGATAAGGTTTTGGAAAAAATCATAATCGGATTCGCGCGCACTAACGGCGGGCGCCATTGTTCTAGAATGACGTTTCGATCGGCTTGCCATAATGGCGGCTGCTGCCATAAAACGCTGCGCTCGCATTGTTTGGCAACACTTTTCACCACGTTTGACAGTTGTTATAATGAGGGTATCAATTCGATTGAAAAGCAAACGATTACATGCATCAATTTTACAGAATTGCAGCAAAAAACCCTGCAACAATTAGTCCATTAAAACTGCGTCCTGCGGGGCAAAGCTCCGTTGCATCGATGCTACCACATTCTGGACCGATCCGATTTCACCGTTTGAAAGTGGCCAAACAAAGCCCTGCCAAATTTGATCCGTTTATCGTGTGTGTGCGATCAATATGCGCTTTGTTCCGTTTTCAAAACCGGCTCACAAAAAAATGCTGTTTTTGCTGCAACCCCCCTGTGCAACGTGCAACATTATTGGTGGTGGCACCAACACCAACTTTGCACAAAACAATAGAACCCCGTTGTGACAACTGCATCGTCGCAAACGATCCCGTTGCCCTTAATGTTAAGGGGAAAGGGAACGGTTTCCAAATGGCGCGCGTCAGTGGAAAAAGTTTTTCAATGCAGGATTTTTTTCTGTCGCGAACACGAATCAATCGGGTTTTGCGTGACGAAATCGGAATCTGAAGCTGAGGAGGGGGGATGTATTAATGACGATTTGCAGGGGATGCTGTTTGGAAATTTTTGCATTGTGCATTGATTAGCGCCAAACAACAATGCGGCGATGCTGGGAAGTGACGTAGGTCGCGTTATGACAGAGCCGAGGATTGTTTTTTTGTGACAGTTTGGGATGTCATACGATAGCGAAATTTTGCCGGATAATTTGCAGGTGAATTCAAAAGTTAATGCGATAATTGCAGGCAGCGTTTTAATGAATGCGAGTTGCATTCTGCAGTATTGTTAGTTGTTTGCAATCCAAAATTCAATTATCTTTTTTGTTCTTTCATACATGAAAAAAATCTTTTTAAAAGAAAGAACTAGAGAATCATCTGGAAAATCTGGATACAGAGCGGATTCGTTAATTCAAATTCTCCTAATTTGAATGCTCGCTAATTCGAACGTATTTGAAATACAGTCGACTCTCTGGTTGTCAATATCCAAGGGACCGTCGAGGAAGAGAATCATCAGTTTACAGAACGATGCAAAATGAAGACTCGATTGAAAATATGTTTATCTTGGTACCCATCTATGGGAGAGAATCATGGCAACGTCCAGCAAACAAAAACAAACTAATGACCCCCACTAACCACTCAATAAACTCCCCTCCCATAACAATCCCTCCATCGTACTATCACAAAATTCCACCCTTAATCTCAAAACCCTCCCCCCTCCACCTTTCCCTATATTCCTCTCACCAACCCTCCTCTCCCCACACTCTATTCCACCATCCCACTTTCCATTCCCTCCTACATACCTTAAAATCCTTTCCATCCTCCCACACCCTCACTCATTCTCCCACAATCCACACTCTCCTATCTCTCTCTACTCATACCCCCCCCCCCACCCCCAACTACTCCCCAACATTACCCCCTATCCATACCCCCCTTTAATCCCCCCAAATTACCACTACTCAAAATAACCCCACTAAACCCCAACTCAAAACAACACCCTTACAAACCCTCCTCCCCCACAAAAAATCACAACCCCCCCCCATCCTTCATCCTAACACCCACCCCCACCCCCCCCCCCCCTAACCAACTTCCCCCCCCCCCCTCTCCTATTCCCCAATTTTTTTCTATATATTACCAACATCCTATCTTCCCCCCATCCCCCTCACCCCTCCCCCCCTATACATACTCTTATCCTCTCATCCTAATTTCCATCACCCATACCCCCACCCACATTCATCCCTTCCCTCTACCTTCACTACCCCCATCCACACTCCACCATTACCTACTCTACTACCCAACCCCCTAATTCTCATCAAACCCTATATCCAGCCTTTCTAACCCCCTAACCTTACAATTAAAAAAAAAATTTACAAAAACAACCCTCCACCCCCCATCCATACACATCTTTACCTATTTAACCCTTTTCTTTTCAAATTCTAATACTATTTTCCTTCTTTAAAAAAATCCAAACTCACATCCTACCCTACATCAAAACTCTCAGATACCCTTACAGTCACCACGTCTTCCCTCGCTTTTTTCTCCGCCGTTATGAAACGTGTCAATAAAGTTTAATTGTGTCTTCCGCGACAGACGACTTCCCCCAGCGTAGTTCGCAATCTTGCCACCAGGGGCTGGTTTGTTTTGACAGGCGTTGTTTGTACACATGGTGCACAAAACTTGGCGAGTGTAAACTCTGGTATCCAAGGAGACCCACTGGGTCGTACGACGGGGCCTACTTGGATGGTTATGGGTTTAGGTGCGCGGCAAGGGTTGCCAGAGATACAGGCATAAAAATGTTGACGTTACGTTGGGTACTGCTGCTGCTGTTGTTGTTCTTGTTTGTACAGTCGGTGTGTTTGTGTGCATGTAAATGGGGTTGGTTTCGCTTGTTTGACCACGCCTGTTTCCTCCTTTTCTGGTGGAGCTTGGGGCGGGTAGGGTGTCGCTCCCCTCCCTCCTGGGTCTTTGCCGGAAAAGCTCCCCGAGAGAAGAGGTTACTGACGATGACGATGGCAGCGCTGCCGACGATCCCCGAGAGGAAACGGTAAAGATTTTGTGTTAGATTGTGTTACTGAATGGGAACGCGCACATAAAAAGGAATAAATTTATTATTATCATGCTCGCTTTTAAAGGATACAGTTTATTTCAGTGCAGAGACCCCTCCTCCCCTCCCACTTCGTCGGTACAACCCTAGGTTCCGTCGCCTGCTTTGTTGTAGAAGAAAAGTTTCGCCTCGGAAAACCCTTTTAGCAGTGCTCTGGGTGCTTTGATAAAACTGTAGTAAAGGGAGGAGGGTGAGGTTAGCCCCAAACGAACCCCCCTCCCCCTTCTCCCAAAAAACAACTGAGCAGAGAGTTATTTGTTTGTTGTTTGTTCTCGTGCTTGTTGTTTGGTGTTATATGTTTATGAGATTTGTCGTTCCATTTTACTGTGATTTTGTGCTACTTGTGGTCCGACATTGTGTGGGACGGGGGGAGAGATCGGAAGGATGGCAAATTTAGCACCGGTGCCGGCAGACTGTGACGTGGTGGAGCTCGGCGCGGGTTTGCACGTAAATTTCACTGAAATATGTTTGCAATTTGAATGGGAAATTTAAGTGCCTTTTGGTGCTCCTAGGGTGATAAAAAAAGTGAGCAGAATGGCGCAACTTTTAATTGGTCATAACGGGTTTATACCTGGCAACACTGCGGAATGAAAAGCTAGTATCAAAAATTGTTTTCAAGCTTTGGTAAGATTTTTGACAGTGCTTGGGGTTGTTGGGTTGGGTTAATACTAAACAAATAAGATTAAAATTTACGGACTATTGCGGACTTATGTAATTAGCATAGCATAGCATAGCATTGGTGTCTACCCGTAGCTGCTACTTCGTTATTGACCAGGACCCCCAAACATTGCTCCGTGGACCACAGATGAAAAGTAGGAACCAATCATCACCCCTTCGCAATTTTCAAAGGTCCCTATCGTGCTGATCAATACCGACGCCGGCCACGACCAGTGGTAAGACACGGGGAAGTGGATGGGAATGTTAGCCGATACTTGAGTGATGGGACCGCCAAATCGACTGCGTCTCCGACAAAGTATCTCATGAGTTTTGAGGGGTTAGTAAGATGCACACTACGAAAAAATCGTGTAATTTTCCATCAAATAAGATGCACATAACTGGAGCATCAAATAAGACGCAAAGTTACGTCATGTGTAAAATTACACGTTTAAAACAACCGATCGTGGTCGTGTAAAATTACACGGAACGCAATGCTGGTGAGAAAATAATCCTATTGGAATTGATACACACTTATTGCATGAAATAAAACATTGTTGTTTCGAATTATTGTGATGGTTTTTATTGCACGTCATTATTCATTCACACTAACAACATTGTGTACATTGATTTTTAGTTTGAATCCACTTTGTCACCAGATTTTGCCTCGTAAACTTAGGTTAGATCGCCGTGGCTGAAGAGGACCCGCTGATTCAAAAAAACATCCTAGCAATTTTAACACTGTTTTGATTCACTACACGAATTTTCACCTCTTGAAAGCACTGATGATTTATTCCTAAGGAACAATGTCCCCACTTTGAGAGCCGCAGATTACCGCAGAAAGGCGCCGGCATCGGAATCGGGTTTTCGGTCTGCTGCTTTCCGGAACAAGGAGAAACGTGCCGCCTGCAAAGAAACCCCGAAGAACTATGAAATTATTTGATTTCAACTCAAACACATTATATTTACCGTTTCTTACATCTGATAAATGTCCTCGTTCATTAAGAGATGCAGGTTCTGACAAAATTGTGGAAAAAATTGAGAAGAAAAAATCCAGTCAGTGCAACTTTCACTCTTGTAAACATGGCTGACATTTGTTTGCTTGTCACATTTTTTCAATCGTGTAGCTAACAAAGAGCGTGAAATTCTGTTTTATTTGATGTAAGATTACATCATAAAACACGCTCCAGTTATGTGCATCAAATAAGATGTAATATTAGGTTATGTTTGATGTTTTATTAGATTTCGCATGTTATGTTTTTTTGCAGAAGCTTGCTAGGGCAAATTTTGTCTGATTGTGTCAAAACAAAGGTAATTTTACATCAAATTTTCTTGTACATTATAAATCATTACATCAGATTGGCGATTCCGATGAATGTAATATTCCAAATTTTTTAGTGTGTGGGTATGAGGTCAGGATTCACTGTGGTAGGTGATGCGACCATGAGCAATTTGTTTATGGGTTGAAATTTTAAAAATCTTAGGCAGCTGGCTGCGGAAAGATACCTATCTAGGGATTTAAATATAGTATTAATTCGACCGCGATTCTCCAGAAATTCTCCGTCGGCGTGCCTTCCGATCAACGATCATGTATGAAGGGCTTCATTCATTAAAATTATTTTATATCATAAGCCTTAAAACATATCCGTCGACGTGCCTTCCGATCCTCGATGATATGGAAAGGACTTAATCCAGCAATACGACTTGCTTGTCTCAAAAAACAAAAATCGGATCGTTTCTATCGAAAACTTTATAAAGAGAACAAAAATAAAATTCATCGGCCAACGAACGCGCGAACAAAAAATAAATGAAAAAAGAAGAAGAAGAAATCCAATCACCCCATGTACACAAATAGCGACACAAAAGAGACGGAAAATAACACGAAAATACAGGACTGCGCGTCCACACAGGCACCGCACTACTCGGACTATTGCGGACTTATGTAATTTTTGCAAAACTGTTAACGATAATATTATCGACAATCGATAACGCAAACGATAATGTTATCGTTATTTTATTATTTTTATCGATGATAATAGATAAAAATTTAATTATTACGGACCTATTCCAACAAAAAACTCACAGACTTCAAAAACTTTTGCTGCACATTCTTTGGATGTTGTAGTAAGTTTAAAAGTATGTAACTGTCGGGTTACCACCGGCTCACGAGCGCTACCGAGACTCCCTCATGTAGCCTCAGGGTCGGCATGCCTGCGGTCCTGAATCGCGGTAAGCTGGGAAATGCGTCGGAATCCAGTGAAAACTCCACAACTTCGATCGAACTCTTCTCTATTTCCTCCCACTTTCTTAAAGCTATCTGACCTTCTCTCTGCTCTTCCTTCTTCTCGGGGCCCCGTACTCTGACACTGCTTCCGGTGACGTCGCTTCCTCTCCTCCTGTTGCTTCTGCTACTCGCCGCCACGCGGCGCAACCGCTTGTTGTTGTTTTGGCACTCGCCGTATCACGGCGCAGCCTCCTGGGTGTGGTCTTGGCGGCGTACTCGACCGGTTGCGGTCGTACAATGGTCCCACTCGTTCCGGTTCTTGTCGTCCTGCCCTCTGTCGTGGTTGGTTGCGTCCTACGACCTTCGGAGCACCATCGAGGGTGTCCGGAATACCCGGATGAGGCGCAGGTACGACGCGGGTCTATGTCCGGCCGCGGACTGGATTCTGGGGGTGACTCGATGGTTGCGGCGAGTCCCCGGTTGGTGTCCTCGACACGGTTGTTGCGAGGCGGTGCCGAACTGGCACTTAACGTGAGGTACGAGGGGTCCTGAAGGTGATGTTTGAGGTTAGGTGAGCCATGACGGTTGGTTTTGTTGGTTAGGCGGATGGGGTCGTTAGGGTTGGCAAACTGGCGGGTTTGGTGGACATACCTGATGTCCTTCAGCGGTCTCAAACACTCCAGGTTCCCGCTGGCACTATCACTCACGGCCGTGGCCGTGCACTGACACTACTTGGCGAAACAGTGGATTTGTAGCGGTCCAACTGTTCGCTATGACTCTTTCCGGGCAAATGGACGAGTCTTGAGGAGTCCTTGGCGGTTGACGGTCTTCGTCTTTCCCCTCCTCTTTCCGCGCCTTTTCCCTGACCTTCCAACCTACCGTCATGTCACCTCTCTACCGCCCACTGCCGACGAGGTCCTCTGGTGGTCGGTTTCGGAAGCTTCTGCTGGCTGCGTTCTTGGTGGACGTCACTTGCTGGGCCGTTTACCGGAGACAAAACACTTGACACGCGAACACTTCCCAACTTTTACAGAAAACGAATAACAAATCGCGTAAATCGCGGTAACCTTCACGAGTGAGGTTCCGAACGGTTACACTCTCCCCCAGCTCGGGTAAAAAAAAATACTTGTATGCAAGGATTTTTTTTTTTACACAACAAATATTTTTTTAGAAAAAATTGCATGTTGAAACCACGTCAAAGCGGCCTAGCTGAACCTTCCAAACTCAAAATAATATCTACAGGACTGATAATCAGCGTCACACTGTAGCTCATGAAATATTTCACACCCCATTTCTTGATTCCGACAGCCAACATTCTATGAAAAACATGCGAAATTTGGACAGTATTGTGATCTGAGTTATCGGGGTCATAAGGCATCAACGAAGGAAATCCTTCTCCGCGCTGTTTAGCAGGACGAACCTGTGTACTGGCCATCAACGTATATTTCAACTCCAGCCTCCAGCGATAAACTCATTGATTTATACTGTCACAAATCTCACCAAAATCCAAAAAGGAACAAACTAAAATTCAACAAACTATTATTTACAAGACAAACTAATAAATAAATAAATAAATAAATGATAAATGTCCTCGTTCATTAAGAGATGCAGGTTCTAACAAAATTGTGGAAAAAATTGAGAAGAAAAAATCCAGTCAGTGCAACTTTCACTCTTGTAAACATGGCTGACATTTGTTTGCTTGTCACATTTTTTCAATCGTGTAGCTAACAAAGAGCGTGAAATTCTGTTTTATTTGATGTAAGATTACATCATAAAACACGCTCCAGTTATGTGCATCAAATAAGATGTAATATTAGGTTATGTTTGATGTTTTATTAGATTTCGCATGTTATGTTTTTTTGCAGAAGCTTGCTAGGGCAAATTTTGTCTGATTGTGTCAAAACAAAGGTAATTTTACATCAAATTTTCTTGTACATTATAAATCATTACATCAGATTGGCGATTCCGATGAATGTAATATTCCAAATTTTTTAGTGTGTGGGTATGAGGTCAGGATTCACTGTGGTAGGTGATGCGACCATGAGCAATTTGTTTATGGGTTGAAATTTTAAAAATCTTAGGCAGCTGGCTGCGGAAAGATACCTATCTAGGGATTTAAATATAGTATTAATTCGACCGCGATTCTCCAGAAATTCTCCGTCGGCGTGCCTTCCGATCAACGATCATGTATGAAGGGCTTCATTCATTAAAATTATTTTATATCATAAGCCTTAAAACATATCCGTCGACGTGCCTTCCGATCCTCGATGATATGGAAAGGACTTAATCCAGCAATACGACTTGCTTGTCTCAAAAAACAAAAATCGGATCGTTTCTATCGAAAACTTTATAAAGAGAACAAAAATAAAATTCATCGGCCAACGAACGCGCGAACAAAAAATAAATGAAAAAAGAAGAAGAAGAAATCCAATCACCCCATGTACACAAATAGCGACACAAAAGAGACGGAAAATAACACGAAAATACAGGACTGCGCGTCCACACAGGCACCGCACTACTCGGACTATTGCGGACTTATGTAATTTTTGCAAAACTGTTAACGATAATATTATCGAGAATCGATAACGCAAACGATAATGTTTTCGTTATTTTATTATTTTTATCGATGATAATAGATAAAAATTTAATTATTACGGACCTATTCCAACAAAAAAACTCACAGACTTTTAAAACTTTTGCTGCAGTCACATTCTTTAGATGCTGTAGTAAGTTTAAAAGTATGTAACTGTCGGGTTACCACCGGCTCACGAGCGCTACCGAGACTCCCTCATGTAGCCTCAGGGTCGGCATGCCTGCGGTCCTGAATCGCGGTAAGCTGGGAAATGCGTCGGAATCCAGTGAAAACTCCACAACTTCGATCGAACTCTTCTCTATTTCCTCCCACTTTCTTAAAGCTATCTGACCTTCTCTCTGCTCTTCCTTCTTCTCGGGGCCCCGTACTCCGACACTGCTTCCGGTGACGTCGCTTCCTCTCCTCCTGTTGCTTCTGCTACTCGCCGCCACGCGGCGCAACCGCTTGTTGTTGTTTTGGCACTCGCCGTATCACGGCGCAGCCTCCTGGGTGTGGTCTTGGCGGCGTACTCGACCGGTTGCGGTCGTACAATGGTCCCACTCGTTCCGGTTCTTGTCGTCCTGCCCTCTGTCGTGGTTGGTTGCGTCCTACGACCTTCGGAGCACCATCGAGGGTGTCCGGAATACCCGGATGAGGCGCAGGTACGACGCGGGTCTATGTCCGGCCGCGGACTGGATTCTGGGGGTGACTCGATGGTTGCGGCGAGTCCCCGGTTGGTGTCCTCGACACGGTTGTTGCGAGGCGGTGCCGAACTGGCACTTAACGTGAGGTACGAGGGGTCCTGAAGGTGATGTTTGAGGTTAGGTGAGCCATGACGGTTGGTTTTGTTGGTTAGGCGGATGGGGTCGTTAGGGTTGGCAAACTGGCGGGTTTGGTGGACATACCTGATGTCCTTCAGCGGTCTCAATCACTCCAGGTTCCCGCTGGCACTATCACTCACGGCCGTGGCCGTGCACTGACACTACTTGGCGAAACAGTGGATTTGTAGCGGTCCAACTGTTCGCTATGACTCTTTCCGGGCAAATGGACGAGTCTTGAGGAGTCCTTGGCGGTTGACGGTCTTCGTCTTTCCCCTCCTCTTTCCGCGCCTTTTCCCTGACCTTCCAACCTACCGTCATGTCACATCTCTACCGCCCACTGCCGACGAGGTCCTCTGGTGGTCGGTTTCGGAAGCTTCTGCTGGCTGCGTTCTTGGTGGACGTCACTTGCTGGGCCGTTTACCGGAGACAAAACACTTGACACGCGAACACTTCCCAACTTTTACAGAAAACGAATAACAAATCGCGTAAATCGCGGTAACCTTCACGAGTGAGGTTCCGAACGGTTACACTCTCCCCCAGCTCGGGTAAAAAAAAATACTTGTATGCAAGGATTTTTTTTTTTACACAACAAATATTTTTTTACAAAAAATTGCATGTTGAAACCACGTCAAAGCGGCCTAGCTGAACCTTCCAAACTCAAAATAATATCTACAGGACTGATAATTAGCGTCACACTGTAGCTCATGAAATATTTCACACCCCATTTCTTGATTCCGACAGCCAACATTCTATGAAAAACATGCAAAATTTGGACAGTATTGTGATCTGAGTTATCGGGGTCATAAGGCATCAACGAAGGAAATCCTTCTCCGCGCTGTTTAGCAGGACGAACCTGTGTACTGGCCATCAACGTATATTTCAACTCCAGCCTCCAGCGATAAACTCATTGATTTATACTGTCACAAATCTCACCAAAATCCAAAAAGGAACAAACTAAAATTCAACAAACTATTATTTACAAGACAAACTAATAAATAAATAAATAAATAAATAAATAAATAAATAACAAAGCTACTCATGCACAAATAACAAATTAAAATTAAATCATGCAAATAAATAATTAAAAAAACAAAAACTACGAACTCCGGAGCATGCCTATTTACAAAAACAAAGTCATTCGCGGATTGTGCATGAAACATTTCATCGTTGTCAGAGTTGTTTTAAGCACTCTAGTACTTCTTTTCTACTGTCATTTCATCTGTGTACGTGCGTATCTGACATCGGCTGTCAAACGATATTGTGTTATTGTGGAACAAACGTGGTGCTTTCCAATAAAAGTTCAATTCTGAAAATTTCAGGATTTTGGACACTTTTCCGACTTATTTTCTTCAAAATTTTTGGTTAACTAAACGCAGAAAAGCATTGGCCAAATGAATTCAATGCGAAGTTTAATTTTCAAGTGTCGTTCCTGGGGTTTTTTGATTTGTTCTTTTCTTGGGAAAGTTGATTATTATGACTATGAGGAAAATATTATGCGGTTCAAGGTAAGTAGTGTGAATTATCTTCTTTTCAGGGAAACTGAATTCTATTGTGTTTTTTTTATTTGTGGTGAATCATCTGATTACAGTGTAAAATGTTAGACAAAGTGTCTTTAGTTGACCCAATCAAGGTCGTAAAATTCTCATTACCAGCCAATTTTACACACATCTGCCACTCGATACCTCAGTTTCCTAAACACACCACTAAAGACTTATTAACAGTGGTGTGATTAGTTCTACCTAAGAATCAAGCAACATAAACATGCAAAACTGCTGCCAAAAGTATTCTACTCATTCATTTCATTCATTCTTTTCTTACATTCATTTCACTTATTTACTATTCATTCATTCATTGTAACATTCTTTTTCACATTCCAAAAGTTCATTCTTTGATTCATTCATTTTCACTCATACAAATCAGCAACAGTAAAGTCGCATTTGCAAACTCCTACCATGACACAATTCACGTGTCAACACCAACACTAACGTGGCTTAGCGATGATTGAGAATGAGTAATAGAGTTCTTAGACGATGCTTTAAACGAAAACTACTACCTCATTCCAATATCTGCCAACGTCTTCTCACCATTCAGCTCATTAAGCCATTCTACTACTTCACAGGTACTAAACACCTGCCACCTTCACGACTGGTCACCAACTATAGCGCAATACACGGTTTGAAGAACTTTTACAACCATGTATGCAGCTGGCTTACAGTACGTGCTCAATTTTGAGAACTGGCTCACCATCTCTACGGATACCTGAGACCAGACTCGATTTTGCAAACCTCGTTGCGTAAACTTCTACTAAACTTCAACTATTTTGTTCCGGAACTTCAACTTTAACAACTTTTGCCAACTCTGGGCTTAAAATTGGGTCCTGCCTGCTGCAGTTTTGACCCGGAGTCCTGGATGCACCCAACTACGTTAGCATGGAGCTGTAATGTACAGTATTGGACGACGTAGCACTCTAAAAGAATTGTTTACAGAGGTAACTATTCGCCAATCGTACCAGATCTCCTTCACTAACTAGCTGCCGATCACTCACTCCAATTTTTTCCATTACAGGAAACTATTAGGCCGATAACATCGCACCTTACTCCAACAACGCGCGCTCCTTCAACTTCTTTAAGAGCGAGTTTTTCACCGATGTGAAACAGGTCGTATCGAGGTGCTCCGATTTGAATGAAACTTTCAGGGTTTGTTTGTCTATACATGAGATGAACTCATGCCAAATATGAGCCCTCTACGACAAAGGGAAGTGGGGTAAAACGGGCATTGAAGTTTGAGGTCCAAAACACATGAAAAATCTTAAAATTGCTCGCATTTCTGTAAAACTTCATCAATTCCAACTCTCTTAGATGCATTCGAATGGTCTTTTGAAGCCCTTCAAAATGTGCTATAGACATCCAGGATTGGTTTGATTTTTCTCATAGCTTTTGCGAATTACTGTTAAAAATGGATTTTTTTAAAACCTTAATAACTTTTTGCAACAGCCTCCAACACCCATACTCCCATAGGTCAAAAGTTAGGGAATTTCATGGACTATAAGCCTACGGTATTAACTTTTTGGCCAATCGCAGTTTTTCTCATAGTTTTACGATTTTTCTATAACAAACATTTTACAACGTTGGTTTTTGCCCTGTAGGCTTCCATAGCGGCACTTTTTGGTCTCAATTTTGACATATTCGGAATCCTCGGACAATTTCACGTAAGTTAGAAGTATTGGAGTTGTAATTTTAATTTAAAAAATAATTAAATAAAACATTTTTGAAAAAAGAAATAGATCTTATTTACCCTATGATCAATACGTCAAATGCTGTATCAAGTAGGCGAATTCTTGCTTTACCCATAATCCAACAAAATGCTAAATAATATTTTAATTAATTCTAAATGGCATTTTTTCCAATCAAATTCGAAATTCCAACACCTCAATCTAATGTAAAATTTTCTGAGGATTCCAAATATGTCAAAATTGAGACCAAAAAGTGCCGCTATGGAAGCCTACAGGGCAAAAACCAACGTTGTAAAATGTTTGTTATAGAAAAATCATAAAACTATGAGAAAAACTGCGATTGGCCAAAAAGTTAATACCGTAGGCTTATAGTGCATGAAATTCCCTAACTTTTGACCTATGGGAGTATGGGTGTTGGAGGCTGTTGCAAAAAGTTATTAAGGTTTTAAAAAAATCCATTTTTAACAGTAATTTGCAAAAGCTATGAGAAAAAGTCAAACCAATCCTGGATGTCTATAGCACATTTTGAAGGGCTTCAAAAGACCATTCGAATGCATCTAAGAGAGTTGGAATTGATGAAGTTTTACAGAAATGCGAGCAATTTTAAGATTTTTCATGTGTTTTGGACCTCAAACTTCAATGCCCGTTTTACCCCACTTCCCTTTGTCGTAGAGGGCTCATATTTGGCATGAGTTCATCTCATGTATAGACAAACAAACCCTGAAAGTTTCATTCAAATCGGAGCACCTCGATACGACCTCTAGAACAAACCGAGCAGAATCTACAAATACTGCCTCTTAACTCACCATCAGGTAAGTCACCTTCCAATTGCGTAACTACTTGTTACTAAAAACCTCCTACTAAACTCCTACTAAACTCCTAGATACTGGTTCAAAATTTATGCTGTCCAGATTTCACTGTTTGTAACAAACTGTCCTGATTACACTGAGATTCTGACGAAAAATAACTTATTAACTTCAACAGACCTCACGAATCAAACAAACGTACACAAACAGGAAACGGACAAAACAATTTCCAGGACTTACTATTTTGCCAAGTATCATGATTGCTCTGCCTTACGAACAACCAAGCTTCTCCATCTCACTAAGTGAGAGAAGTAAAGAAACTCCTACTACTTCCTTATCAGCCTTCTGCTGGACTCCTTTTACCAATTTGAACCAATTTGTTGAAATATCTAGGAATTCTTAACTAAAAGAATCAGAATTTCTGTAAAAATTGTTCCTTGATAAAACTCCTACAAGTCTCCACAACTCAAACAAAAGCTTGTGATGTGGAACTCAGCTCACACTTCTTTCTAACTTGCGACTAATTTCAAAATATTCTAACCTCTTTGGTATTCTAGTACGTATTCTTGCTCAGTAGTTCAGGTTAAAATTCAATATGTTCTTGATTTCATCATCTTTCATGCTAGTACTGGGATGTACTAAATTAGTTCTCAGGGATTTGGGTATAAATTATTGAAACATTTCAAACTATTCTTGTATTTCCATTAGTCGCACCAAATGTTCACCAATACACATTAAAAATTGTAAAAATTTAGCTTTCACGTGCTCGAAATACACTATCACAATGATACATTTTTCAATTTTGTTCTCAATCTTCTCATTTCAGCTCTGCTCTGTACTAAATCCAGCTGAAGTCTTCACTGATGAACCTGGAACATCCGCTGAACAGCATGCAACCAGTTCGGTGTTCTACGATCAACGTGTACTAACAACAGAATCACGTGTCGCGTTATTTGAATTGTAATTTTATAAAATTTAAAAAGAACTAAGTACGGAAGCAGATTTTAAACTGAAAATCAATTTGTTATTCTAGTTAGGGCATTCCGCCTTGTTTTAACGACTAAATCGTAATTGTAAAATCCTAGGTAGGTGTGAAAGCGCGATAAAATTTGTTAAATTACTAGATTTGCACATTCTCAAGTGAGAAATTGATTAGAAAAACCTATAAATTTGTTCATGCATCCTAAAGGTGCAGAAAATAGCTGTAAATTGGAAAAATCTCTAGTATTGTTTTAGTTTTAGGTTTATTCTTGAAGTAAATGACTAGTTTGCTGGGTGTTTTATTTGACCAACGCTGAAAGATAACGCAATTCATACACAGGTGAAGTGATTGCTCCATACAAACTCAATCAATGAACTCATTAATGGTCAACTCCGACCTTCTTTTTGTCAATTGCCCTTTTCATACAAATTTGGACGTCAGAACCCCTCAATGGACGAACGAAATCGTTCAATCGCAGCGTGTAAAGTCAAAATTATCCATCACACAAGTGCGGAAATTCATTCAAGCTGGCGGGATGTTTTCCCAGAGACGCCTGCGATAACTGGTTCCTTCAAGCAATTTTCCCCCAAGCTTAACCCTTGAAAACAGACTACAAGTCTAATTTTTGTTGGGCGCCAAAGTGTAACTGTCGGGTTACCACCGGCTCACGAGCGCTACCGAGACTCCCTCATGTAGCCTCAGGGTCGGCATGCCTGCGGTCCTGAATCGCGGTAAGCTGGGAAATGCGTCGGAATCCAGTGAAAACTCCACAACTTCGATCGAACTCTTCTCTATTTCCTCCCACTTTCTTAAAGCTATCTGACCTTCTCTCTGCTCTTCCTTCTTCTCGGGGCCCCGTACTCCGACACTGCTTCCGGTGACGTCGCTTCCTCTCCTCCTGTTGCTTCTGCTACTCGCCGCCACGCGGCGCAACCGCTTGTTGTTGTTTTGGCACTCGCCGTATCACGGCGCAGCCTCCTGGGTGTGGTCTTGGCGGCGTACTCGACCGGTTGCGGTCGTACAATGGTCCCACTCGTTCCGGTTCTTGTCGTCCTGCCCTCTGTCGTGGTTGGTTGCGTCCTACGACCTTCGGAGCACCATCGAGGGTGTCCGGAATACCCGGATGAGGCGCAGGTACGACGCGGGTCTATGTCCGGCTGCGGACTGGATTCTGGGGGTGACTCGATGGTTGCGGCGAGTCCCCGGTTGGTGTCCTCGACACGGTTGTTGCGAGGCGGTGCCGAACTGGCACTTAACGTGAGGTACGAGGGGTCCTGAAGGTGATGTTTGAGGTTAGGTGAGCCATGACGGTTGGTTTTGTTGGTTAGGCGGATGGGGTCGTTAGGGTTGGCAAACTGGCGGGTTTGGTGGACATACCTGATGTCCTTCAGCGGTCTCAAACACTCCAGGTTCCCGCTGGCACTATCACTCACGGCCGTGGCCGTGCACTGACACTACTTGGCGAAACAGTGGATTTGTAGCGGTCCAACTGTTCGCTATGACTCTTTCCGGGCAAATGGACGAGTCTTGAGGAGTCCTTGGCGGTTGACGGTCTTCGTCTTTCCCCTCCTCTTTCCGCGCCTTTTCCCTGACCTTCCAACCTACCGTCATGTCACATCTCTACCGCCCACTGCCGACGAGGTCCTCTGGTGGTCGGTTTCGGAAGCTTCTGCTGGCTGCGTTCTTGGTGGACGTCACTTGCTGGGCCGTTTACCGGAGACAAAACACTTGACACGCGAACACTTCCCAACTTTTACAGAAAACGAATAACAAATCGCGTAAATCGCGGTAACCTTCACGAGTGAGGTTCCGAACGGTTACAAGTATAAGTACTATTTTTTTCAGTTTAAGTATCAAACAACGCGAAATTGTGTATGGAGTTTGCCAACATCACTGTATTTGTAATAAATATTGTTTTTTGGTAATTCTCCACCAACTCACACGAAATCGGAAAAAGTTGCCCCGACCTTGGATTTGCGTGAAACTTTGTCCTAAGCGGTAATTTTTGTCCCTGACCACTCATCCAATGTCTCGTGACGGAAGGGTGATACGATCCCTTCAATTTTTGAACATTCGAAACAAGATGTATTTTTAAATATGTAATTTGCAGCCTGAAATGGTGATGTTATGGAAAGTTGGTGTCAAAGAAACTTTTATGTAAAATTGGACGTGATGGCGTGCTCAGAATTCCAAAAAAACGTATTTTTCGTCGGAAAAATATAAAAATATTTTAATGATCAACAAGTTTTTTTTTAATGGTCCGATTTACAATGTTAAAATATGAAACATTCGTGAAATTTTCCGATCTTTTCGAAAAAAATGGTTTCATAATTTTTAAACCAAGACTAACATTTTAAAAGGGCGTAATATTGAATATTTAGCCCTTTTGAAATGTTAGTCTTGATTTAAAAAATTTGAAAATATTGTTTTCGAAAAGATCGGAAAATTTCACGAATGTTTCATATTTTAACATTGTAAATCGGACCATTAGTTGCTGAGATATCGACGTTAGAAAATGGTGGGTCGTTTGGGTGATACTTGGAAAACATCAATTTACATGTTTTTAAACCTTTGCATGGCAATATCTCAGCAACTAAGGGTCGTATCAACAAAGTTCAAAATCGCAAAATATAGAGAATTTTCTCAGCTTTTCAAAAATATTTTTTTCAAAAGTGGGCAAACATGTGCACTAATTTAAAATAATGAAAAACTGCGACTGTTTTCAAAAAAGTTACTTAAAAATGGCTTTAACTTGAAAACGGTGCACTTTATCAAAATTTCACTAGAGTACTTTTTGATTGCAAATTTGATTTTACATCGAAAAATGAAGTTGAAAAATTGTTGTGTCCGATATTTCGATTTTTTTAAATAATCAGTATTGATTAAAATACTCATAACTCGGTCAAAGATTTTTTGCACAGCCTGGACATTTCTGAAAAGTTGGCATCGCATGCACATCACCTTCGTCAAAAAAGACACTTAATTTGACACACAGCATGTACAATTTTTGGTACCGTAAACTGGGGTGACTTTGATAGCCCGGGGTGACATTGATAGAAATTTGATTTGGCCACTAATTTTGATACATCTAATGTAACAGTCATATTTTTGCATATATGTTCGATAATAAGCTATCCCTTAATTTTTGCATACTCAAAATTCTCAAAAATGTTTAGATATTAATTTGACGGGCATTTGAAAAACCTATCAAAGTCACCCCGGGCTATCAAAGTCACCCCAGTTTACGGTAACTCAAAAAAAGTTGTAATCGACGCGATTCAAACCCAGCACCAACAGTAACGACTGGCGCCTTAGACTGCTCGGCCATCCGACCGATGAAGAGTGAAAAGGATAAACGCAAAATAAGAGCTTGACATTTCAGTCAAGTACATTTCCCATAATGATGGGCTACATATGTGAGGGTGTAATATTACATGGAATTGACATAGAAATCATGAAATAACGCAAAATTAATTTTACATCCGAACCTTTTACACGCAGCTGGATTACTACTTTTTTGCTGTGTATTATGGTATTAAGATTAGCTGACACAAATGCTATACTTTGTGTGTGTAATTTTTCTCTATTCACTTACATTGAAGAAAAAAAAGGTTATAGAGTCGAATCTCTGTTTGTCAATATCCAAGGGACCGTCGAGGAAGAGAAACATCAGTTTAAAGAACGATGCAAAAGGAAGACTCGATTGAATTTTTTTTCTTGATACCCAGCTATGGGAGAGAATCATGGCAACGTCCAGCAAACAAAAACAAACTTATGTCAAACACGCTTCATAGCTTCGTTTCGCGAAGAAAAATGTCTATGCAAGCTATGAGAAAGTGAAATTATTGACAACCGGAAGAGATTTTAAAAGCAAACAGAATCCAAGGGACCGTCGAGGAAGAGATCCTTCAAGCAAGAGATAATATCGAGGAATGAAGAGAATTGGAGTATGCAGATTGAAGAGACTGAAGAATTCATCGTTAGATGGAGCAATATTGATATCGAGAAGATCGACAGCCAGAAAGTCGACTGTATTGTGTTTAGATACAAGGGGAAGATTTAACCGAGATTTAACTAAAAGTATCTAATTTCACGGATTCAACCCGTTCCGCGAAATCGTGGAAATACTTTAACCCTACTGATAACTGATTTTACAAATGTTTGCTTCGTCTTGTTTTCAAAACATTTAAATCTGTCACCAAATTCGATTACAAACTTTTCAAGATTATCCAGACAATCGAGCTTATCAATACTCCGTCATTCTATCCCCTCTTCCCATCGCCATCGATCCCATCAAATTCTATCGATTTTCCGAGCCCTGTTTGTCGACAGCACCCCCTCATCAATACGTGATGAAGGTGAGTGCTCGCCTCGCCTTATGAATAATTCCGTTTGCCATTCCGACGGCTGCGTTGGTCCTTTTCCAGAGGGATAACCGCAAAATCTCCCACCAAGATGAGAGATTAAGGGGGCGGAGGGTGCCACCCTAGAACAGCTCATTACCATTCCATTAATGTTCGCCGTAATGTGTCTCAACTTTTTTGCTTTAAAGAGGGCTTTCTTTGACGAAATGAAAGTGACCACCTTAAGCGACATTGAATTGGATGTAAATTTGTGTGATTTGAAGAAATCTATACCAATTGACGAATTTGAATTCTATGGGGACGAGTCTAGAAGAAATAAAATTCCAAAACGAAACTGTCTACCTCAATCTGAGGTGGGGTGTTGCCTGTCTTAAGGCAGACCTTAAATCTTAAGGTTGCGGGACAAGGAAATCCTCGTCACATTGTTTGACAGTTATCGATTTCAGCCCTGCCAGTTGTGATTTAGTGGATTTGGGGCAGAAACAAAACAGGTTTGGCGGTGCAAATAAAAAAGGGAAGTAAATTAGGAGGAAAATATCGGGTGTGTTTATCACGTGAGTGGAGTTTGAGATTTGCATTTCGTTTAAGGTGTGAAGTTAATTGAGTTGGATAGAAGGCAATTGTAAAGAAATATTTGTTTATTTATTTATTCAGCCAGCAATTTTTGATTAAAATTAAACATTTTCAGTGTCCACGTAACAACTAGTTAAACTTTTTATTATTCCATCGAGCACATTTTGAAAAAATAAAAACATTGATATTTTAAATTAATGTAGAGATTTTATTATTGTAAAGAAATTTTCGACTGCAAAATTTCAAAATATACAGCTTCTTAATATCTATTTGTGTTGCAACAATTTTCTACGTTTTCAAAAATCGACTTTCCATTGTATTTTTTCCAATAATTTTTTTTATTGAAATATTTTACAAATTTATAATTGTATTTTCAAAAACGAAGAATTTTTCATTTTAATACACTCACTTTTTCGTTTGACACTTTTTTAGTTTGTACCCCGTTGGTTGGTCAAAGTCAAAACAAACGTTTGGTAGTGTGTGTGAACTCCGTGTAAAAGAGATGTCAAACTAAAACGTGACCCCGTTCGTTTGACAAGAGTTAGTGTCAAACCATCGGGGTTTGAGTGTCCTTTTCAAATTTTAGACAACTTTTAACATGCTTAAAAGTTGCCTCCCATCGCATTTCAATATTTTGCAATCAAAACATATAAAAACCCCAACCACACAGAGTTAAAACCACGCGAACTTTTCATCAAGAAATGTTGCGGTGAACTGCGAATTTTCATCTTTTATCAGCTTCTGAAGTATAAAGTGAAGGGCAGTAGGCCTAGGCAGGGACATATTATCGGTATTACTTTTGAAGAAAAAACTTGTTTATTTCCCATTCCCGAGCACTCCCATCAGGTTCGTGATAGAAAGATAGACAAAATGTTTGTAAGCATAATTTGTTTTTTAAAGTTCTTTGCAAGACCCCCAAGTTCGAGATTGGAGAGGAGTTTTTAATTTGGCAAAGTGTTTCACCAAACTTCCATGTATTCGACACATTTCTGAGCTGTCACCGTTCGAATGCGCCATTATGGCAACTTTGACACAAGCGCAGCTCCCTCCATTATGGCAAACTTCGCATCGAACCGTTCCGAGCCGTCATCTCCTGTCGACGGTCGGTTCTGTTGTGAGGCAGTTACCGACACGGATTCCACGGGGCTTCGTTGAGCGACCTTTTTCTTTGCTGACTGACATTTATACGCATGACTGAACTCGCAGTCAAATCAGAGAACAGCACTGCGGCGGCGGCGGTGTTTGTGCTGACAACATCGGGCAAAAGTACAAACACACACATATTTCATGCTTTATGGCACAGGGACCTGTGAGGAGGGAGAGAGGGAGCGAGTCGTCGTCGTCGTATCATCGCCACCTACGACGGACGCCATTGGTGGAGTAGGACTTTTGTATCGAAGTTGGCAAAGTTGTTTGGATGGTTGGGGGAGGGTGGCCGGAGGCTTAAGGTTTGAGGGTGGGGTAACAAAGCAGGCGCCGCCGTAACAATAGCGTCCGATGATAAGAGCGTTCCGGTTGGTTGAGAATATTAGAGAAAAATCGGAATAGAAAAATTAAAATGGCGGCCGTGTGGCGACGTTCGGCGCTACGGTTGGCTGGTTTCTCGTCTTGGAGGTTACAGTTGGTTATGCGCACACCTTAAAGATCTATAACGGCGGTCTTGAACATTTTGTAGACCATATTAATCGCCAAATATTTGATAATTATGATGCACTATAATTTTATAGCAACCTAAAAACCTTAAAACCAAACCTAAATTTGACGCCACTTTACGTCATTTATTAAAAAGAGGACAATCGCACCTCCTCATCACTCCATAATCAGATTACGGCTGCTTAGTTTTAATTCGGCACTAAGACACGTTGTGGCACCCTCGTGACCACGTTGGCGTGTCAGCTAAACTAATTACAAACGCGGATAACGATCAGTGTCGTCTTTCGAAATAGACTTTTTCTGTGGTTGTTGTTATTGTTGCTGGTTGACTTTTGCCCCCGGTGACTTCTTTTTCGTCAAGTTTCGTCCGAACCGGGTCGATAAAGTAAGGTAAAGTCGGATTAGGTTAACTTTGGTCACAAGGAAGTGGACATTTTCCACGATCCGTTCGTTGACGAGCAGGGTTACAGGTAATATGTAAGTCTAAATAGGATTTGAAGGGATTTTCAAATTTCTGAGATAAGTACCTCCGTTTATTGAGGCAAATTCAATAAATTAATTTAATTTTCAGTAAACCAAGATGCAAGTAGAAATAAGCATGAAATATTCGATTTAAGGGGGAAATTGAATGGAATCGTTATCGGTTCATCTATGCCAAAATAACGTGAATGAATAGGAAGTGATGAAAAGTGTTCACGTGACTCAGAACAATCGTTATTAAATTTGCAAATTTATGATGAATACTGGCGGTGTAAAAATCTGTTAGAGTCGGATACAGCACTCACACACCTAGGTTTTTTACCGTATTTGGTTGTTGAAAAATCTGTTAAGTTTAGATCAGTAAACCATCAGTCAAAATGAACAAAATTTTACCGAATATCAGTAATGAACTTCTTTACCGAATTCGCTAATTTTCAATGTACTGAACTGTTCAGCAGCTGAAAATTCGATAAACTTTACCGAACTCGGTAAAAATTAAGTCTGTAGATTTGCTTATCCAAATATTTGCAGAAAATTCAGATTGTTCAGAAGCAAATAACGTTCTTTCGTATGTTTTTATATCTTTATCAAAATTCTTGAACTAACGGAATAAAACTATTTTCTCGCATTTCCATTATCAAGTTATTTGGTGGTTTCCCAAGAAGATTTTCATATATTCATTATTATGGCCTTAAACATTGTTCACATCAGTTATTGTTTACATTAGACACGCACTGGTTGCGGTTTTCGTCTTTCAACCATTTACATTTTTTTGCGTGAATTTTTGCAATATTTACTGATCTGACAGCAAAATAGCAATTAGGTGATATTATTATTGGATTACAAGTTGATACTTCTTCACGAAAATTTGATGTTTTAAATGATCAAAAATTGTTCGATTACGTATAAGTTATCGAGACCATAATTCTATATTAACAAGCCTAGGTTAAAAAAAATAGAAAATTATTATTTATATATTGTCATGAAGCACATCTCACATGATTTTATGAAAATTGATAAAGAAAATTCCGGGTTTATTCGTTTGATTGCGATCGAAAGATTATTTCAATGAGCAAAAAGATTAACGATCTGACAACCATTTCAAAATTTAAGAACGCAAAAGTAATAAGAACTCGAACGTTTAAAGATCTCCCGAGCATACCTTTCTCTGGTATCAATACTATAGTTTGGTTTTCGTGAACTCTTGAAAAATAGTCTCAAGGATAATAGAAAAGCAAAATGTTACATCACACAAATTTATATTAGATTTTATTATTATAATTTCAAATCAAGACTAACATTTCAAAAAGGTTCATCTATTCAATATAACGCACTTTTGTAGTGTTAGTCCCGATTTAAATTTTTTGAAAATATTGTTTTTGAAAAGATGGGAAAATTTCACGAATGTTTCATATTTTAACATTGTAAATCGGACCATTAGTTGCTGAGATATCGACGTTAGAAAATGATGGGTTGTTTGGATAAGACATATAAAACATCAATTTTCCTGTTTTTAAACCTTTGCATGGCAATTTCTCAGCAACTAAAGGTCGTATCAAAAAGTAACCTAAAAATGGCTTCAACTTGAAAACGGTGTACTTTAGCATAATTTAACTAAAGTACTTTTTTATTGCAAATTCGAGTTTACATCGAAAAATGAAGTTGAAAAATTGTTGCGATCCAAATTACGATTTTTTTTTCAAATCAGTATTGATTCAAAATATCATAAATCGGTCAAAGATTTTTTAACCGTTCTGAAATTTTTTGGCATTTCTAAAAAATATCAGAAAATAATAAAAAATAAAAACAATATTTTTTTTTTTTGCAAAACATTAAAATTAAAATTCATCATTTTTTTTAAACCGTGTATCATTTTTTTCAATGTAGTCTATATCCATACCTACAACTTTGCCGAAGATACCAAATCGAACAAAAATTTACTTCGAAAGATACAGATTTTTGAATTTTCGTATATCATTTTTGTATGGACAGCTGCCAAATTTGTATGGAAAATTATATGGACAAACAAATGATGCAAAATGGCTTCTTTGGACCAGAAGCACCGAAAAAGTTTTAGCCGAATTAAAAAATACAAAAATTAAAATTCAAAAAACGACCGTTTTTTGGTTTTTGCGGAAACTACAATTTTGCCCAATTTTGACAATGTTATTAATTTTGCATAAAAATGATATTTTAAAGCGAATGCGTTAATTAAAGTTGATTTTTGAATTATTTATATGCCCCCTAAGAAAATTTGTGGAATCGTTAAAAACTTGTTAAGTCTGTTCCAAATTTTGGTATTTTGTGGTTTTTAATCTTTTACAAAATTCCTCTGAAACTGTTAAACGGATTTGTGTACGTGAATAAATTTTGCATCAAAAAGACTTTTCAACACGAATTCTTTAAATTATTGACAATAATTTTTAAAATTGGTTGTAAAATAAATGAATTTTTGATCCCTTAGTAACTTTGTTGAATCGTTGGAAACTTTTCTTAGTTGCAATGCCAAATTTTGGCTTGTTTTTTTTTTTATTTTAATCTTCTCAGTTTCATTTTAATTTATTCAATTTATATCAAAATCGTAGTATTGGAACATTGCTCTAATACCAAAACTTGGTACACTCAAACACCTATGGTTTGACACCAACTGTTGTCAAACGTCCGGAGTCACTTTTTAGTTTGACACCCCTTTTACACGGAGTTCACACACACTACCAAACGTTTGTTTTGATAGTGTGCGTGAGCGCCGTGTAAAAAGTGACAGTTCGTCACTTTTTAGTTTGACTTTGACCAACCAACGAGGTAAAAACTAAAAAAAAAGTGTCAAACGAAAAAGTTACCATCCACCGTGCATCCCAAGCCGAATAAATCTCAGAAGAGATTTTACACTTGAAATTGGGAAACCTGATTTAGTTTTTACAAGTTTAAAATTTAAAATATTATATTTTAAATTAACGTTACAATGCCAGCACAGACAACATAAAAAGAGGAAATCATTTGAGGTAATATCGTACACAATTTTAAGATCGAAGATGCAAGGATTCTTGAAAAAACTGTTTGGCAAGCCTTATATTCCGATTTGCCGTCGGCAAACGCATCTCCCTTATTCTTTCAGTATGAAGTTTAAGATCCGCCACTTGCAGCGCAGCACCATCATCGTCGCCCATCGTCTTCACTTTCGAAACAATTCAAACAACCATAGTTGAAACCGCGCATTTTCCGGACATCTTGTGGAAAACCACGCAAGAAACCCAAGAACATAAAAATCGAGGAAAAAACCCCGTCGGCATCCGGGATCTACTACCCAGAGCGCCAGCGTGTGTTTGGCGGGATGTCGGAAAATCGGAAAAGTGGAAAATCTACCCGACCGTGGTGCGTTCACGTCCGAGGCATCGCATTTTTTTGGAGGCCACCCAAGGTGGGGGCTAGAGAGGAAGGGGGATGTATTCCGTTTTTCACTCTGTCGCGCAACTGTGTCGGATTTTCAGTTCGAGTGCGCCCAGGATCACCGCAGTGGAATAATATTACATAAACATTCGCGCGCTCTTTCTCTTTCTAACAAATTCTCCCTCGCATACATGCATATTCATCATCACACGTCTCGCAAACACACACACACACAGTCACACGGTGAAACTTGAGGAAAGAAGGATGCGTTTTTGGGAGAGGCCACGTGGGGTGGGTGGGGAAGATGCTGGGATTTTTGGGGCGCACAGGAAAGACCACATGAAACCAGCCAGCCATACCGAAGAAAGCTAATAGCATGAAATCTGAGGAAGGAGGGGTGTCACTTTTTTTCTTAGAATTCTTTCGACGCAAATAAAAATCTAAAGAAAACATGAACCAATTTGGAACCAATGTTAAAAGTATCGTAGGTTTTTTTTTTATAAAAATGATACCTCAACTCAACGTCTGTTTTAACAAGATATTTGAAATTCATGTAACCAACACAAAACAACATTTTTGTTGTGAAGAAACATAACATCTCTTCAAAAACGTTATTTTCAAATTCAATCCGATCGGTAATAAATAATCAAAGGGATGAGCATATTTTGTTATTTAATTTTCTAATACAAAGACTTGAAATTTCATTGAAATTTGCAATGCCAAAAGTGCATTTTATGCCAAGCCTTTTGTAGATTTGCACACGACAAACTACCTTATTTTTTTTAAGAAATCAAATTGAACCGTAAAGTCTGCGCCTAAAACGAGATTTACAGAAATTTAATAAAATTTTAGATTACCTGTCTGACTTGTTTGAAGTTCAATTTTTAATTTTGTAAAACGAAACATTTGATAAATTCCCTTTTTTTTAATATCTATAAATAAAAGCTTTTGTTTATTTTTACCAAGTAGGTCAAATTCTGAAAGTGTAGTGCAGTATCTTTAAGCCTTTAGAATAGCTTTCATCTTTGTGAAGAATTAAACAAAATCAATTCAGTTTTTTGAATGATGATATCCAGCCTCAACATCAACGAAATTAAGAAAATGAAAAGTAAAAATGGAAACGAATAAAAACTATGTAAAAGCAAAAAACACCAAAAGACATAAACAGGATAGGCCTGATTCTATCAATAAAAAACTACAAAAAAAAAAACACAAAAATGAAAAACTTTAAATCATGAGGAATAAGGTTTTTTATTGATCAAAACGTGCTCAAAATAAACTCAGGAAAAGAATAATTAAAACCAAAGTTTTGCTCATGTTTTTGCAATTTTGTTGTAAAACTACTTACTTACTTTCCCTGTAATTCTGGAATGACAAAACAGCTTACTTTTCATTGCCAAATATAACAATAGAGTGGTTCTCTAGAACTTTTGCAATTTCTACGGGTTTTCAATTGTGTATTTGTGATTAGAAAAGTTGTACTTGTTGATTGCGATTTTTCAGCAAAAATAAGCAAAACGAAAAAAAAAATCGATTTTTGAAATGTAAGTTGATTTCTTAAAGACGTATTTCAGTTCTTTTTGATTTTCAGTCCCCTAAAACATATCAACTTTTGCGCTAAAGTTAAGGATGTTGTAAAATTCTGGTAAGAGTCTAGATTTTTTAAATACTAGGTTCTTGAAAAAAAAATATTGTCAAACGAAATTTATAAAATCAACATTAAGATCTAAAATTAAATTTGCAATTGAACATAAGTGGACATTTTCTTCGATTGAATGCATCGAAAGAACCCCTGCAAAAATATTTTTGAAAAACTGAATATCAAAAAAAAAAAAAGTTTGACATTTTTGAGGCTTTATCTCAACAACCAGCAGTCATTGTTGAGATCAAGCTTAATTTTTCAGAAAATTACTTGAAAAATTGAGTTTTTCTAAGTTTCTAAACCTTTTTTTAACTTGCGCTATCTCGGAAACTATTGGTTCGACTTTTATGTTTTATTTGCTCGTTCATTTAAAATAATTTCGAAATTTTAGAATCAAGAATAACATTTTCAAAGGGCTTTAAATACTTTTTTTGACATATTGAGGGCTATATTTTCAAAATTTTGAAAAAATGATTGAAAAGAGCAGAAACTTTAATCAAACTATTATTTTTATCATTGAAAACTGAACCTTGCGTCTCTGAGATATCGCATGTTGAAAAATTAAGGCTAACTAGATGATCCTAAGAAAAACTAATTTAAAAACAAAAAAGAAAAATATAGGAAATTTTCTCAGATCTTTGAAAATGTGTTTTTTTAATTTGAGAAACTTAACCTTTTTTGTAAAAAATCACCATAATATGCATAATGGCATACACAAACACTGAAAAAAATCAATGCCCGAAATTGTGTTTTGTGTTGATGAATGTGAGAACCACGAAGGAATTTATTCATTAGTAAGGCTACCAACTATTGCGGAGCAAAAATCCGTACACTTTGCCGATATGACAACATGGTATAACAAAAACTGTCAATGAATTATTTAGATAAATTGAATTTAATAAATTTGAGAATTAAAAATATAAAACTGTATCGTTTTTACAGCTAACAAATTTCACAAAATACTATCAGAGTGCTTATGACTTGCACGTTTAAAAGTATTCATAAAATAAACCGTGATTTGAATCAAATCATTATGTTCTTCATTTTTTTTGTTAAACGTTTAAAAGTTTACGAAATGTCAATTTTGCTTTAACGAATAATATCGTTCTTAGTGTTTTCACAAACATTTTTCCAGAATTTTTTTTATTGAAAAGGTCCTATAACATGTGAAACGTGTGAAACACAACAGTTTATACCTCGGACCTTTAAAAAAACTCTAGATTTCATAATTCAAATGTTGAATATATTTAGGGAATTACTAAAAGAACACTTCTAGAGTTTTGTTTTAAGGTCCTATCAACATATGAAAGACAATAGTTCAAAAACTCTAGAATTATTGATACTCAAGTTTGAATTGAGGAAACCCCGGAAAACTCCCTTTTAAATCAAACTCACAGCAAAATACGAATTTCTAGTTAACACAAAGCTTCGACCATATCAAAAAGCAATCAATGATTAAAAAGTTGTTAAAATTCCGTACAAATCCGTATTATGCATAAAATTCCCTACACAAATTCCGGCCTGTTAAAAATCCGCGAAGAGGTTCAAAAATCCGTATGGTAAGGAAAAAATCCGTACAGTTGGTAGCCTTATTCATTAGTATGGTGCAAAATTATCAATGTGTTGTGTTGAAATTTAAACATATCTGGCTTTCACAGATTTTTATGCAAGTCAATTCCCAAAATCATGAATTATGCTCATGAGTTCAAGAACCACGAAGTACTATATCCACGTGCAACGTGACATCCCTGCTTCCCTCCCATCTGTTCCTGGGATGAGGACGGACTGCTGAAACTCCCCGAAGCGCCCCGATGATGACGTCGTCGCGCCCGACGGGTGCCGAAAGGACCCACCACCGAAAACGTGCGGGCTGCCCAGCCTGCATGCAACAAATATATCTCCCCGATTTTCTATGTGAGTAAGCGCGGAGTTACTCATACAAAAAGAAATTGTTGCGCTTTCACTTTGGCAAGCACGAGAGCGGAAAAAGTCAGGGCGGTTTCGAGTTGGGTGGGAAGGGGGGGGAGGGAAGAGGAGGGGGGGAAGTCTTATATACCAGTTGGGGCTTTTGATTCAAAAATGTTGCTCTCCACCTTTTTCACCAACACTAGCGAGAGGCAAACGAACAGAGCGACGATGATGACGATGACGATGATTATGATGATGGAGTCTGCGCGGTTTTCACCTTTTAAATAGTGTTTTGGAGTGGGTGATTGGTATGAAGGTGGTAGTGCAGATTCATTCAAAGATTTTCCTTGAAACTTATCTATAGACAGTTATTTTTCTATTTTTCCTGGCCTAGGATAAAAATCATGGAACCAACCTAGCGGCAGAGCTGGACTGATCAGTTTTTGATTTTTCTAGGTTTAGGGTAAAATTTATGATCAAATTGCATAAACTCATCACATCCAAACTGACTTTGAGTGTTTGGTACGGTATGTCCACGCATCCTTCTTTCCCTGTAGATTCTGTGAAATGTGATCTGTTCACATAATTCTCTCTGTGGTTGATGCAACTCAGTAGGGAGAATTATAAGAATTGAGAGTTGAGTTGAGTTGAGTTGAGTTGAGTTGAGTTGAGTTGAGTTGAGTTGAGTTGAGTTGAGTTGAGTTGAGTTGAGTTGATCTAATTAATTTCTTCGTACAATCAAGTTTAATTTCCAACACAATCCATTACAGCTTGTCGTGCTTACTCCTGCATGTCCTTTGGGTCAGATTTTTCCAGAACCAGTTCTCCGCTTTCAACAATGAATGCAAGGATTCGCTCTCGCTCTCTCCACACGTTTGCCGTCCCACTTTGGCATGCTCCCCGCAGTACATAAACCAACTTTTCGCACACCAACAAACCGTCGGCCTTTATGTGCTCGCTGATGTGTGCTGTTTTGAACTGGAACCGCCCATCCGGAAAATAATCTTAAATTACACACTCGGCCGAGCCGAAGTCAAACCGAGAAGACCTGGAACTTGTCCGAGTTGGTCGCTCGACCGAGAGGGCATGGCATAAAATCTTCTCGAAGTCTCGAAAGTTGCTCCAAAGTACACACACAGCCAGGAATTACACATTTTAGAAGTTGTATATGATATGCACATATCTTGTTCGTGTTGGGTGTATGTTTTGGTGGGGGGTTGTTTGCACACATGTGTATGATAAATAGTGGCATCCCCAAAAGAGAACGGGGGTCCTTCAGGGTAGGATGGGGGTCACATATTTCTCGGTTTTATGCGCACGGTTGGCGTGCGCGCACGTGTGACTGTGTGTGAAATATGGGAGATTCGCGCGTCCCCCCTCCTTCAGGAACATGTAATAAGCAAATATGGCCATATTCAGAGAAAAAAAGAAAACCCAACAACCAACAAGGAGACATCTCTTCTGGCTTGGTACGCTGGTGGTGGTCGGAAAAATATGCGGAACATGGTGTCTCGTGTCAGATTCGGTGACCAATGAAAACCGGTTCGGCACGGCCTGTCCTCTTCTCCTGCTCCGCTGGTGGTGGTCCGTCCCCGTCGTCATATCCAGTACCAGCTTTATGACAATCTTTGTGAACAAGTTGCCGGGCTGGGCCTTGTAACCCGGGGAAACCGAACCGGAATGATGTGAGATCCATCGGAGCTTCCGGGACAAAGAACTGCAATTCCTTTTGTGTCCGGCAAGTCAACAAAACTGTTCCGTACTGTTCAGGTTCGCCCCCAGATCAAACGAAATTGGGAATTGGACCTGGGCTGATTGATGTTTGGCGAATGAGACCTTTTGTGGATCGAAGCTAGGGAGTTGTTGAGCGTTGTTTGATTGGTGTTGTTGTTGTTGTGGTTGTTGGGTGCACTTTCCGTGCTTGAGGCAAATAAAAGGTCGGTACTTGAGAAAGGCAAACTTTTGAAGTATTCAGTATGTTGAACGAATGAGCTTAAGCTATGCTCGGGAATCAGTCCTTAACATTACATCACACAGATGCTTTTGAATGGTTGGAGCAAATCCTATTGGTTTTTCGTCATATTAAAAGGCAAAGCTAACCAAACAAAAAACGCCAAATATTGATTTATTTTTCCGAATAAACTTAAATGTTCAAAAAAATCAAACCATCCACATTAACGACCCCCGGGTCTATTGTGGTCTCTATTGCAAGTTTCTGCTCGAACCTTGGAGTCCGAAGGCTTGAATGGGGAGAGCACCCAAACCTCTTTCTACTCCAAGGAACCTTCCACCCCAGTGTTTGAACTGACGACCTTTGGATTGCGAGTCCAACCGCCGCCAGCGATTCCACCGGAGTAGGCTTACTTACTTAAATGTTATCTTGATCGAAAAGGTTGGAAAACCGTCGTTTTTAAAAAAATGAATTTAGAAGTCCAGAGTACAAGCATTTTTTTTTTGACAAGTTGCTTGAGGACGGATCAGAAGATATGAGTATTGGTGAGGACTGCAGATCGCTGACATGTTTACACTTGGGCAAAATTGATATACGAGCTTGCTGCAAAATCTGTTATAAAAGCTAAAAAAAATTGTAGCTAGTTCGCTATGGCTAATACTGATATTTATTTTTCCTGTGGGTTACAAAGTCATAAGAAAAAAAAGTTTTTGAAAACGTCGAAAAACACTTGAAAACCACTAAAAACCCTAAATTATGTTACCAGACTCAATAACTTTCAACGATTTCACAAATATCCTTAGATATCCAATAAATAAAAAAAACATCAATTTCCAATAGAAGCATTCTTTGAAATTCCATTATAAAGCAAAATTATAGATGTTATCAAAATTGGTCGAAATATTCCCAAAGTTTTAGTGAAGTTTGGTCAAAAAACTATAATACCCCAAAAATACCTGGCAATTGGTATCTCAACTTTGAAAAAAATCGATTTCGCATTTTTTTTAGATTTTCAATTTTTATTTTTTAGCTTTGAATGAATCTTTATACATTTAAAATAATTAGTTTTGCCATAAAAGGCAACATACATTTTTGCGGGATGGTCATACAAAATGGCATGCGGTCAAAAAACCTGGTAAAGCATCGATTAAAAATCTGGAAAAATCTGGCAGATGGAAATCCAATAAAAAATGTGAACGGAAGGAAGGAAATGCATTAATTTAAAACATTATAGAATTCAGTTGGTTTAACTGATTTTATGGCCACAAAAATTTCGAATTTACAATTTACAGTACACTCAAAAAAATGAGTTCGCGTAAACGTGAACAGAGTTCATGCCAACGGGAACCAGGAAGAAAACTGTTCACTTTCATGGTGCAATGCACTATAAAAGTTGAACAGTTTTTTTCCTGGTTCCCGGTGGAATGAACTCTGTTCACGTTTACGCGAACTCATTTTTTTGAGTGTATGTAAAAAAGGTATTTACACCCCTTGGGCACTATGCACATATTGTGATGAAACATCTAAACAATTTAATGTTGACAGAAACGTTTTGTTCAGAAACTCATGCCAGACATTTTGCTATAAAAAGCTCATGAAAAGATGATTTCTATAAAAAGTTATATAACAAATACTATTACGAAAATAGAAAAGGTGCAAAAAATGTTTGTACACCTTTCGAAAAATTAACATAAACAATGTTATTTGTTGACAAATCACCATAAATCCAGTCTCCCAACTCCAAATAGGCATCCTTGACAGATTTAAAAAAATAATTTGGATTGAATATAAAGTTTACTAATTACTTTATATAACTCTGGAAATTCTATATAAAACTTATCTAAACTTAATTTTGCAAACTTATAATTTAACTAAATGTCAATATAGAATTGCTAAATAAACACTTTGGAGTGGGTATAACACCGTTTTGGGGGTCTTTGTATCGATAGAATAGATTTTTCGTTGGAATTTCGTACCAACCCGGAATTACGCCGTCGGAAAAGACGTCTGCATCCGAACCGGTCCACGATTCACAAGTCAACCTACGTGGCATCGGAATGGGCATAACATTTCCGATCTTTTGATACCCATACATCCAGGTTTTCTATAAAACCCACGTTTTTAAATACCTAAGCAAAAACGTTGTTATGGTTTCGTTTGAGCAACCTGCCAAAAATGTATGGAATTTCGTAATTTTTGTTCTCGTGGATCAAACTTACTTTTTGTCCAGGTATTTAAAAACGTAGGTTTTAAAGAAAACCTAGATGTTTTCATGAGCTTTTTGTAGCAAAATGTTTGGCATGAGTTTCTGAACAAAACGTAGTACTAGGTTCCTGTCAAACTTTAATTTTTTTACATGTTTCATCACAAAATGTGCATAGTGCCCAAGGGGTGTAAATACTTTTTTTACATACTGTATTCAAGAAAAACTTATTCTTTTTGATTTATTTTCAATCGTTTATTTCAATTAAAAAGTTGTGCTAAATGGGTATAAAGTGAAACATCTGGCAAAATCTGTCAATATCTGGCAAATAGAAAGATGAATCTTTTTTCTGGCTGACACTTCAAAAATGTGGCATTCCCAGATTTATCGGCAACCTGGCAAAACCTCTTATTTATCTATGTTTTTAATCGACTCAAACTTTGTGGGCTCTTCTCCTATGACCAAAGAGCATTTTTTTCCTAATACCAATAACTCAAAACTTTTTTTTTAATGACTCAAAAACTAAAAAAATGATCATTTGTGAAATTTTCTCATCCTTTCGATTTTTTTTGTTTAATTTTGAAATCAACCCTGACATTTTAACATGGCAAAATATTCAGTATTATGCCCTTTTAAAATGTTAGTCTTGAATCCAAAATTTAAAAAACTCGGAAAAATCTGAAAATTTTACAAATGTTTCATTTTTTTAAGAACATTAGTTTCCGAGATATTGATACTAAAAAATAAAAGACTTTTTTGATGAAACTTAAAAAACTTACTTAAAAGTACTTATCGATTGAAAACTTGATTTTACATTAAAAACTTTGGGCTTTGAGTAAAATTTTATGTTTTTCCGAAAAACACATTTTTCATTTTTTTTTCAAAAAATCATAGCTCGGTCGCACAATTTTTGTCCATATTTTTTTTGGCTCAAAACATTTAAAAATAAAAAAAAACGGATTTTGAGAAATTTCTGTGAAAAAAAAGTTAATAAAAAGCGGGCATTTTTTTTCCGTGTACCATTTTTTCTGAATAGTCCTCATCAATACATACAACTTTGCCGAAGACAACAAACCGATCCGAAAATTCCTTTGAATGAGACAGATTTTCAAATATTTACGTACCATTTTTGTACGGACAGCTGCCAAAATTGTATGAAGTCTTGTTTGGGTGAACCAATGACACAAAATGGCTTCTTTGGTGCCCTATGACCAAAGAAGCCATTTGGTGTCAAAAAGGTTTACGCTAAATAAAAAAAAATACGAAAAATTAAAATGCACGAAATCGGCTGATTTCGTTAAACATTTGCTCATGTGAATGTTTGAAAATCCGTATCTTGAGAAGGCATGATCGATTTGGTGTTTTCGGCAAAGTGGAAGATTATTATTAAAACTTTTTAGAAAAAAAAGTACAAGTAAAAAAATCGAGATTTAAATCCACTTTTGTCTTTTTTAAATGTGTTTTTAGTAAAAATATTGTCGAATAAAATTTAAAAAATAATTTTGAGATGCACTCGAAATTTGTAATTTTAAATAACTTGGTCAGCATTTTTGTAGCAATATAAAAATACTTCATGAAGTAAAAGCACCCCGCAAAAAAAATCGTACAATTTTCTGCAAAGAGTTATTTTGAGCTGAGATACAGTACGCACTAAATGATGGTAATAATTCATCTGGGAATGGTGAAAGGTTTTGTGTCAGAAAAGGTGTTATTTAAAATCAGGAATTGGTGAATTTTTCATAAGTTTCTTTTAAATTTTTATACATTTTTCAGGTATAATTTAATGTAAAATTACTCAAAAGAGAGCAAAAAAGAGAGGTAACCTTTTAAAAAAGCTTAAAATTTGGACATTTTAAAATGTTGAGCTTATTTTAAAAATTTCAAAATTATTTGAATATTTAGTGACTGAAGTGCCTCAAAAATACCTTGAGACTAGGTTCACGGATACCAAACTATGGTGGGTTGTCTATGATATGATTTTTTTTGAATTAAATATACTTTATTGCATCTTTCTCATAATAATTACATTTGGTTTACATAATAAGTGGTCAGCTGTGGCTCTTCAGCTTTAGTTTGCTTTTCGTGATTTAAACACTGTTCATTTTTATAACTTTAAAAGTATATGATTTAACATTTTTGTAACACTAGGTACAATGAGGAAAAAAAAAATGTTAAGAAAACATAACCTAACCGAAAACTAACTTAAACCTACCATAAACTAAACCAATCCTTGAATCAAGGGGTATTCAGATATAGCACATTTTTCCCTGAATTTCAAACATTTTTCTTGAATCTTCTGATCCAACATTTTTACTTCTGCTAATTCATGAACCTCACTTGATCTTGTCCAGCCAGGAACATTCAAACCATTTTGAGTACCTTGTTTTGGACACGCTGGAGCTTCAATTTATGAGTTCTAGCGCAACACTCCCAAACAGGTACTGCATACTCAATAACGGGGTAAATTATTTGTTTGTAAACTGCTAGCTTATTTTTCAAAGAAAGCTTTGATTTTCTGTTGTCTATGATATGTATTTGGACTTGCTCGAGAAAATAATTCGGTGGAACACTGGATCTGCCATGGGCGTTGAAGAGTTATACTTCGGATAATAGGTTAATTTCCAAAGTTATATGATCTTTTTTTCGCACATTATGAAATCATCCGATTCAAAAAATGCTGAAGTTTCACCTGTTTTACTTACCTAGGGGTAGTTTAATCTCTCGTTGCCTTCTTTGCTGATTTCTGAAAAAGAGAAGAAAACACATTTTGAGTTATATTATACAACAAAGTTAAAAAAAATTGGACCTATTAACAAAAAATTTACGAAAAACAAAAAAAAGTTCAAAAAATCATTCTCTCCTAAGCTTTGCCCAACAAAAAAAACAGCTGATTTGTTTTGTCTCCTGTCCGATTATCCGGAATAATGGACCACGGAATTCAACCGGCAAACGACAAACTTTTTTTTTCGCTTGCCCCTTCATCATATCACCACCATCAAAATCACTACCCCAAAGTGCAACAAACAAATCCCCCCGATACAGTCAGACTCGATGCCCTGCCGGTTCAGCGCACAAAACTCACTCAACTCTAAACATCGACCTGACCGTGACCCAAAATTTTACGAATAATTATTTCAAATTATTTCCATCACATTACAAAAATCCCGACCTCCCTCTTGTCTCGTTCCCCACGTGGCCACCGTGGCTGCACGAGGGCATCCTTCCGGAAGAAGGAGCAGCAGCCGTAACAGTTCACAGTCTGCCAACAGCTGGTCCTGTATTTCTGGGCCTGGTCCACGCGGCCTCCGTTGTCTGGTGGCAAATGGTGATCGATCCCCCAAAGGTTTTTATTTTCTCTCTCTCTTCCTCTTGTCCCGATTCACCCCACACCTTGTCGATTTCCCCCCTCACTTTTCTAGTGTACTTAAACGCAGCAGCAGCAGCAGCTCCGGCAATGGGTTTTCCATTTCGGCATCATTCATCCGGAATCACCTCCCCTCTTCCCGGGGTTTGGATCACCCCCGAAAAAAAAAGAACGAACCGGCAGCAGCAAAACTCACCAGAGTGCGAAATTCAACAGCCTGATGGCAGCAGCAGCCGTGGTGTCGATTGTGTCATCACAGCAGGCTGCAGTTCCGGAACAACCGCCCCGGTCTGAGCTGTCAGGAGAAGTTTTTCTCAGCTGAGCTGGCTGGCTGCTGCTGGAAAATTCACACAGCCACCCACACGCTGGCAGAAATTTCAACTCCAGTAAGCTCACGTGGTGCTGCCAAGCGTGCCGGACGGCAAATGAGCGCCGAAACCGGGCCAGTGCTGCCAGAATTGGGGGGTTTTTCTTCTCGGATTTCGCAGGACGAGATGATCAACAGGTTTAACGTTGTTTCAATTTTCTTTTAACATTGATTTTCTCAATTTTGAAATGCTTTAAAATAAATCAATGACAATTCAAGATACATTTCTCAAAATGTCTTGTGTGCAAAAGTAACAAAAAAAAAAACAAGTCAGTCAATGTAAGTTAACCAGAAAAACAGTTTCTGAAGATTAAAAATTAACATATTTTTGGGAAATTTTTCACCACATTTTTAAGATTTATAAAAAAATCTCAATGCTGTGAAAATCTGTGAAAAAAATTGCGTCGTTAGATACATTTCAAGTTTAGATAAGTTAAGTATTTTAAAATTTACGGTATTCTTAGAAAAGAGTTGTGATTCAATACAAAAAATCACATTTTGAAATTCAATTCATAATTTTGAGTCGTTTGATACTAATATTTATATTGCAAGCTATGACTATCTCAGTATTTGCAAAAATCAGTAGAAAGTGAAATTTGCAATATAAGCAAAGAAATTAAATTTTATTTCAACGCTGCAAAAAAAATTGGATGCGTTTGGCAATTTCTGTGAAAATTAAAATATTTTACACAAAAATCCATTCAAAATTTCGCGTCGTTTTATGTTCATATAGAAAATTATAAAATATTAGTATTTAGAAAACATGTTGGTACGAAATTAAAATTGGCTACATTATGTATGTAGATAACCAAAGAGCAATAATCTAGGTTTTGGTTAGGATTTTCAGAATAAATTGAGTTCACGGAAACACCCGATTTATATTATTTTAATTTTTAAATATAAATAAGGCCGATGCAAATATTTAAAAAAGTTTTTGTCCCTCGGCCCTGGCCGAGGTCAAGGGGGGGGGGGGGCAAAAAAATAAATAAATATAAAAATTTAAATAACAAGCCATAGTCTTCACATTTAAATGAAAAAAGTGTTTTAAAATGAATTTTACACTAGTTCAGTTGTTTTGCAATCATTAGTTTTCAAATTATCTAAGATCTGACAAAAACAAAAATTGTATCGAAAAAAAAGATTTTCATCGAAAATTTTCAAAAAATCTTAAGAATTTTTAATAAACCCAAACATGTTAAAAATGATTTTAAACGCAGAAGAATGTATTTTAATTTGATTTCAGCTGGTTGCACTTGAGTTTTCATTGAAATTTTGAAGTTTATTGTAAAAATATTTTTTTTGCCCCCTGATTTTTCGGGCCAATTTTGAAGGGGAAGGGGGGGGGGGGGGTGACAAAAACTTTTAAAAATATTTGTACCAGCCTAATGCAACTTTCACGGCGACCACTATTCGAAAACACAAAATTTCGCGGAAATTTCACAGAACGTGAAAAATGCTGTAATAACCTATAAAATCTTATGTAAAGCAACCGGAAAGATTTTTGTACATTTAATTATATATTAAGCAAATAAGCTAAGTGATTTTTCAAGCTGAAAATTTCCAGTTTCACGGGACCATCAAGTTTCGTGGAAATTTTACGGGTTTAAGAAAAATTACAATGTTTCAGAAAATGGCTATTTTTTAAAGATTAAAATAATATTATAAATCTCAAGTAATTAATCTTGAACAGGGATGGAATAATCGCAAAAAAATCATTTTCGCTTGCGAACTTTATTCACCCGCGAAAGAGAGAGGAGGCAAATCACGCAAAAGAAAATCGCTCCCGAACTTCTCCAAGAAAATCAATCTGCTGATGATTTTTTGTGAATTTCCTTGTCAGCACCACATAAAAATATTTATTTCATTTGTTTACACACATTGCCCATCTACAAAATATGACAGATCCAATTTCGACGTGTGAATTAACACTTGCAAGTGTAGTCATGAATAAGATGTTCCGCCGAATAATCAAGATGATGATTTTTTTTAGATTCCTTTTACCGATTTTTCGTGCGCGAGAGAGGAGAGCCAAGCTCCCTTCGGATTTTTTCTCTTGATGAACGTCCAATGATTTTCTTTTGATGATGATTATTCCATCGCTGATCTTGAATAAACCGAGTTTGAATAAACGGCGATAAAAAAACTCTTTTCTGAACTGTACATGGAATTTTTACTGATATTCAAAGTAATATTCAAGTAATAGACTACAATGAAAAAAATATACAAAATATCAATATAATCTTTACCTCAAGCTAAAAAACTCAACAATAAAGAATAAAAAGAGTTAAACCTTCTCAAAAAATTCCGGAATTCTACAGGTATATATCCAATCTGTGGTCCCAAAGCTAAAAATTTGGAAAATGCTTAAAAATGCCAAATTTCATGTAAATTGCTAAAATAATCGAAATACCGTGCATTTTTTTTCAATGAAAATTTATGATTCAAGCAAACATATTTTTTTGCTAAATTTTTGAACAAAACATTTGTTTATTTTTACGTTTGTTAGTGATTTCAGAAAATTCTAGAATTTCACGGGATTTCGTGGAATTTGTGGAATATCACGAGTTTCAAGCTTTCCGCGAAATCGTGAAAATTTACGAACCCTAGTAATAATCAATTTTAGAATATTTTTTTCTTGAAATTTTCCTTTTCATTAATAAAAAAAACTTATACAAAATATTTTAAGAAAAATTGTCTACAATTTTTCTACCATTGTTGATCCGATTTTCGGTTGCTAAGATATGGCCTAACATGGAATGAAAATTGAACCTTTATGAAACACACAACATCACGGGTACTCTTTCTCTCTCAACCCTTCAATCTGGGAGAGAAGAAAACTTTTTTTAATGTTATCGTCTCTTTCAAAAAATATGTTCGGAGTTAATATCAAAACCACGGCTAACATTTCGAAAGAGCTTAAAATGTTTATTTGAACCTTTTGAAAAGTAATTTATGATTTTGAAATTCTAAAATAAAAAATTGAATTATTTTTTCAGGACACTTATTTAAAAACCAAAAGAACCGAAAAATAGTTTTGCTTAAAGTGTTTTTCGATTGCACGTTCAAAATTGACATCCAAAAATGATTTTTGGAAAATGTTTGTTGGGCATTTTTTACAAAAATAATAACTTCGCCGAAATAAAAACGTCCGTCAATACTAAAAATATTTAAATTAATCGAAGAAAGTAATGTTTGTCAAAATCGAGTTTATTTATTTGAAATTGAAATAGAATACTCAGTAATAATTTGTCCATATATCATTATTGCCGATAATTTCTATTCATCAAATACAACTTTGCCGAAGACACCAAATCGATCCGAAAATCTCTAGTCAATAACAGATTTTCGAATATTTTCATAGGGATCATCCATAAACCACGATACATTCCCTTGTAGACAATTGTCCACACAAAAAAAACGATTTTCTTTCAAGCGTAGACAATCGAATCGCAGGAAAATGCATTTCAAATTGTTTTCAGTTGATTTGACTTTTATTTCGATTAAAAAATTAAAAAAATATTTTTTTGCTTCCTGATTTTTCGGACGTATTGTGAAAGAAGAAAAAGAAAAAAGGGAGAGGAGGGGGGGGGGGGGGGGCAAATTTACTTTTTTAAAAATATTTGCAGCGGCCTTATCGCAAGTAAAAGAATTGTTGTAGAAATGAAATTTCTACATTTTTTTCATCATGAGCCCTTTTGTTATCAAAAATGTAGTTCCTGGTTTTGAAACATTTTATAAAATCATAATAAAATTATTTCAAATGATTTTTAATAAGATCCATCGCCTATCGCTGGCAACTCTGCCCCCATCAAGTCCCGATGCTCTCGTGTCCAGTGACTGCGTTCGGCACTACCTCAACCTGTTTCGACGTCACGTTCGTGGGGGGGCCTTCGATGTTCGTTCTTCCATCCGAGCGCGTTTTCCGGCCTGGCTTCGTCCAGGCGTAACACCGCCCTCCTATACGGTGGTTACATGGACACGCCAGGTTCCCAGACAGACCTTATGTACTGTGGATCCCGACGACTCCGCGGTGCTCCAGCAAATGGGAGGCAGACTGGAAAATTTGGGTGCGCGCGCATGGTCCTCCAACACACAGAGAAAGCTTTTGTGTGTGTGTGTGGGGGGAAACCCGTCATCGGAGTAGGCGAGCCCCAAACAAACAACACTCGCACACCAGCTTCGTGTCGATGGCAACCCTGGACTCGACAACTTCAACAAGCAGCAGCAGTCTGTGATTAGTAGACTGTGCAAAATCTAGTTTATGTTGGTGGTCGTAGCCTACTCTGTTTGTACATAGCGAAGAGATGACAGGGTAGTCTTCCAGCTACGACCCCCCCAAAAAAAGTGGTCACCGCTCGCGACGACGACGGAGGACACGATTTGCCCGACGCCACGTGAGTTCGATGTTCCGCACCAGAGAGATTTAGACATAAATTTTCATACCCGGACGGGTACAGATGATTTCTGTGTACAAACCGGCGGCTTGGCTGTGGTCCCGACGGCAGATTCACCGAAATCGATGAGGACCTCCGCGGAGAAGGTCCCGGGGAGGGAAAACGGCGGGGATATTCAGGCAAAAGCTAAATCATTTTAATGACGCGCAATCGTTTGTTATCTGGTCGGGCGATAAATCATTTTCAAATAATGATTTGTAGCAGCCGTTGCCGCATGGGTTCCAAAAGGATGCTGGATGCCGTCGGTTGGACCGGTGACACACACACGCACACTCGGGGATGTTATTATCCTACACGCGATGAGGAGGATCCTTTCCGGAGAAAAGTGGAGCTTTGACTTTAGAGTTGATAAATTTATGGGATTTTCCAGCGACGAGCGAGCGGCGACAAAGGACATAAAACGGCGATGATAAGCACGTCAATGCCGCCGGGATGACGAAGGAGTTATGGTACGTGAAGTCATCTTGGGAGGTTGAGTATGAAATAATAACAACTCTTGTATTATTTTATTCGTGGTCGTGGTTCTCATTTTCATGAACGCTTGATCGCGATTTTCGGAAGTCATTTTTCTCCTTGATAATGTAAGTCTCGATACGGATCCAGCATTCAGTTTTCGATATCTCTTGACGGAGAGCGACTTCTTCAATCTTGTTGGTTTCCACTTAGATATGATTTACAAAAAAAAAGTGTTGGAAAGGTTAATTCATAAACACCTAAACTCCCAAGCTCGAGAAAAAGGGAGAATTTGTATGGAAATTTCCCCTTTTTCTCGAGCTTGGGAGTTTAGGTATTAAAAAGTAAATTATTTTCATTTAAAAAAACCTTTCATATTCAGTTTTAAAGCTTTGCTACTCATCGCTACTTAACTGTTAATTTTGATAGAAATTCGATGAGCTTTTGAAATCTGGAATAAGCCAATTTTGGTTTGATTTTTTTAAATAACTTTTTTCAACATTTCAGGAACATTTTTTTTGTGTTGGAAGGTTTATACAAAACAAGCCTTACCCGACAAACTTCGTTCTGCCTTTTTTTAGTTTGTTGACGTTTTTTGCTTTTTGCTTATTCAGCCTCCTGTGATTAAAATTTGATTTAACGTAACTTTTTCCATACAATTTGCCGATGCTTCGGAATCGGTTCCAGAGTGGCAAAAGTGTCAATTAGTTAGCGTATAAACCTTCCTTGTGCTCAGGGCTTGCGAAATTTCGACTTTGTTGGTGATAGCTGACAGAAATCTCCAATCGTCTTCACCACGACAACCTGATTTTTACATTCTACTTTCGTTCGTTTCACACACAAAGGAATGAGTGCTACGCAAAGTCACTCACACAATCATTGACTTCCCTCCAGGAGAAAAATCGCTTGGAGAGCGTTCGTTTGACATTCTACCGAGATTCCGATCATCTCTCCAATGATAGCAATCATATGACTCCTGTCACCACGCAGCATACATTAGGAAGAGAGAGACAAAAACGAGAGAAAGAGAAAGACGTTGTCTCGTTCGGGCGGCTGCTTGAGTGGTGCTCATTTTTCGTTCGTTTCGTCTTCGTGTTTACGTTCACTGACCGTCGCCAAGCAACGACGGTCATGATAGGCGTTGTGTGTCAGCGATCAAATATCGTTTTGGGAAATGATCGCTGACAGAAAGTTCTATCGAATATCGAGCAGTCCCATTCAGTGATAGATCCCTTTTCAAGCATTGCTTGTGCTTATACGAACCCAACGCAACAAAGAGCACCTCGATCGGACGCTCCGTGTTGAACTGATTCCCGTTCGAACAAAACCGTCGAAATTTTTTATATATATAGATTCCTGATCAGACAGCCAAATTAGGGGTCATTCCATGTCAACTATGTACACTTTTGGGCTCGAACATTACCGATTTTGATCAAATTTGGAGGGAACGATCATCTATCGATAATTAGAAAGAAAAATACAAGGGGAAAACCACTCTGATCATTGCCCTGAGCAGGCTGTGCCCTGAAGTTGCCCAAAGGGTGCCCGAACTTGCCCGAATGTGCCCTGAAGCAAAACAAATAATTTTGTACGATGCTAAGCAACCCTGTTACTTTGTTTTAACTTTTTTGGAGAGCTGTCGGTTTGTGTTATGAATTTTCCCGAAGGTACACAGCCGCTCGAGGAATCATACCTTTTGGAAGCGCCACCACTCCAAGCGAAGGAAGGGACCACCGAAAGCGCTATAAGTCGCGGCATCGTATCCACCCGCGATCCTGAGATCGTCGCAAGCATTCCCACATTAGGAATCACGCGCGTTAAAGCCTGTCGGCGGTGCCGATCCCAATGGAGCGCTGGTGAGGTTGTAACAACAGCACGAATGTAATCAAAAATTAAATTTAAATGAATTCAATTATTTAAATGACTTTTGCTTAATTTTAGGGCATGACAACTACGTGTCGGTGCTGGAGCAGCAGGTTTTCCGAAAAGCCAAAGCCGGCTGGTCTTCAAGTTTAAGTTTCGCGATCAGCACATTGGCATCATGGGCGCACGTTGTATCCGGCTTAAGTTCCAACACTACCCGGACAGGCCCAGATGTTTGCCTCGGGAAGTTCAACACGGCCTGTCAGGACCTGGAGGAAGTTTTTTACCGCCACCACTCAGTTCGAGACAGTCCCGGCCTCTACGCAGGTTGCGGTACGAAGACAAGAAGCCGTTTGTCAAATGCAGCACAATTTGTACTTTCAAGACATAATCATTTTTATACAAAACAAAATTTATTTGTATATATTTTTTTAAATATGTACAATAAAGAACCCGTGACAAGAAAAAAAGATTTTACTGGAAACAATTTTGTAAAACCCGATGATGAATTCTATAATTTTCACTAATCTGATAAAGAACCCGGTGCAATCAACAGGATTACATATATTTCAACAATCACATTCACATTCAAAGCTTTCGAAAATCGACGTTATCCAAGTTTGAACATTTAATTCGACACGTGCCCAAACGCTAAATATTGAAACGATTTACAGCGACAAAACTAATTTCTAGACCATAAACCTCGTTCTGTTGTTCTGTTTTCCAAAAAAAAAGTACACCAGAAGCATATAGCAACTCGTAAAACACTGCTTTTATTTCTGTATAATTGAAAACATTACAAAGTATTATCAAATTTTAAAATTAGTCTCTTCCAAGCCGAATTTGATTTATCCTAACGAACGAGTTTTTTCGTGCATCTAGAAAAGAAAAACGGGTTTAATTTTTATGAAGTACTTATTTGAAAATTACTTTCCTTCCTTAATCAATGTCACCAAAGGATTTCACGACAAAATACAATTGTTTAGCTAACAAATTATTTAAATTGAAAAAATGCACTTGCAACCAGAAACAGTTCTTCTGACAACTTAAAATGTTTGGGATAGAACTCTGATTACTTTGATTTTCCAATTGTCAAAGTCAGAATGAAAGGTGCCCGAGCATGTGCCTGAAAGTGCCTGAAGGTGCCTGAGAACGTTCCCGATGGTGCCCAGGGCTCTTTGATGAGAGTGGTTTTCCCCTTGGAAAAATAAGAAATCACATGTTTGGTGTCGATACTTTTTGAAAAACTACGCTTTTTTTGTTTTTACTCGTAACTTTGCAACTATGAGACCAAAATACTTTCAACTGGCTACATTTTATAGAAAATTGTCCAAGAAATTTGATCAAAATAAAATATTAACCTTTAATTGCTCGTCAATATTGTTTTTTAACAGTTTAAGTTTATAAACGAGATTTTCAACTATTTTCCATATGTGCTTTATTATTATTTTACCATTTGACATATGAATCGTTGAAAACCTCTGGGTAAACCAAAACATTGCCGAGCAACAGCCCCTCAAAGATAAAATCTTTCCCTCCGAGCTGGGTCAAAATCGGTGAAGATCGAGTCCAGAAGTGTACTTGAAAATTGATAATTATATAACCTGTATAACCATTTCATACAATTATCTTCTAATTTTTAAAGAAAAGAGGGATCATTCAAAAGCAAATTAGTCAAATGATAATTTAAATTTATCTAAGAAGGGAATATTCCATGGAAAATTTTACAAACTTTAAAATTTCATTTTGCAGTTCTACACATTTTTATAGCTTAATATTTTTTCTTTCTTTTATCATCAATCAAATACTGCTTGATAAACTTATTTTAAGTAAGATTTTTTTCTGGGAAAAACAATTGTAAGGAAAACAATACTGCTACTAATACATGATTTACCGACAAAACTATTGCAATCGATTGAAAGCTGCTTATAAGCATATATAAATATCATATTTGAAAGCAATTGCAAATTTTATTTGAAGATTTACCAAAAAATTAGGGGGCAAAACAAACAAATATTAAGTAAAATTTAAATTATCAGCGAAAATACTTGTAAAATGGATTGTAAATAATTAAGAATAAATTGAAATACGCTTATTTATGCATTTGAGCAGTTCTCTAGGATTTCAGTCATTCGATTTTTTTTGTATTTTTTAATCCAGCTGAAACTTTTTTGGTGCCTTCGGTATGCCCAAAGAAGCCATTTTGCATCATTAGTTTGTCCATATAATTTTCCATACAAATTTGGCAGCTGTCCATACAAAAATTATATGTGAAAATTCAAAAATCTGTATCTTTTGAAGGAATTTTTTGATCGATTTGGTGTCTTCGGCAAAGTTGTAGGTATGGATACGGACTACACTGGAAAAAAATAATACACGGTAAAAAAAATTTGGTGATTTTTTTATTTAACTTTTTATCACTAAAACTTGATTTGCAAAAAAACACCATTTTTAATTTTTTTTATTTTTTTATATGTTTTAGAGGACATAAAATGCCAACTTTTCAGAAATTTCCAGGTTGTGCAAAAAATCTTTGACCGAGTTATGAATTTTTTAATCAATACTGATTTTTTCAAAAAATCGAAATTTTGGTCGCAAAAATTTTTCAACTTCATTTTTCGATGTAAAATTGAATTTGCAATCAAAAAGTACTTTAGTGAAATTTTGATAAAGTGCACCATTTTCAAGTTATAGTCATTTTTATGTAACTTTTTTGAAAATAGTCGCAGTTTTTCATTTTTTTAAATTAGTGCACAAGTGTGCCCACTTTTGAAAAAAATATTTTTGGAAAGCTGAGAAAATTCTCTATATTTTGCTTCTTCGGATTTTGTTGATACGACCTTTAGTTGCTGAGATATTGCAATGCAAAGGTTTAAAAACAGGAAATTTGTTGTTTTCTAAGTCTGACCCAAACAGCCCACCATTTTTCAATGTCGATATCTCTGCAACTAATGGTCCGATTTTCAATGTTAAAATATGAAACATTTGTGAAATTTTCCAATCTTTTTGAAAACAATATTCTCAAAATTTTCAAATCAAGACTAACATTTTAAAAGGGCGTAGTATTGAATGTTTGGCCTTTTTGAAATGTAAGTCTTGATTTGAAAATTTTGAAAATATTGTTTTCGAAAAGATCGGAAAATTTCACAAATGTTTCATATTTTAACATTGAAAATCGGACCATTAGTTGCTGAGATATCGACATTGAAAAATGGTGGGCTGTTTGGGTGAGACTTAGAAAACAACAAATTTCCTGTTTTTAAACCTTTGCATTGCAATATCTCAGCAACTAAAGGTCGTATCAACAAAGTCCGAAGAAGCAAAATATAGAGAATTTTCTCAGCTTTTCAAAAATATTTTATTCAAAAGTGGGCAAACTTGTGCACTAATTTAAAAAAATGAAAAACTGCGACTATTTTCAAAAAAGTTACATAAAAATGACTATAACTTGAAAACGGTGCACTTTATCAAAATTTCACTAAAGTACTTTTTGATTGCAAATTTGATTTTACATCAAAAAATGAAGTTGAAAAATTTTTGCGATCAAAATTTGGATTTTTTGAAAAAATCAGTTTTGATTAAAAAATTCATAACTCGGTCAAAGATTTTTTGCACAACCTGGAAATTTCTGAAAAGTTGGCATTTTATGTCCTCTAAAACATATCAAAAAATAAAAAAAATTAAAAATAGTGTTTTTTTGCAAATTAAGTTTTAGTGATAAAAATTTAAATAAAAAAATCACCAAATTTTTTTTACCGTGTATTATTTTTTTCCAGTGTAGTCCGTATCCATACCTACAACTTTGCCGAAGACACCAAATCGATCAAAAAATTCCTTCAAAAGATACAGATTTTTGAATTTTCATACATCATTTTTGTATGGACAGCTGCCAAATTTGTATGGAAAATTATATGGACAAACTAATGATGCAAATTGGCTTCTTTGGGCATACCGAAGGCACCAAAAAAGTTTCAGTTGGATTAAAAAATACAAAAATTAAAATTGAAGAAAAAAGACCGATTTCGTAGAGAATTGCTCATTTTATATAATATATAGGGGACATTCCAGGTCAACTGAGTTGGTTTTTTGGACAATTTTCTAAAAAACTTTTTTTTTTCTTTTAATCATAACTTTGCAACTAGGGGAAATATACCCATTTTAATCACTATAAGCCGATTGACCAATTCTCATCACTTTTGCCGTTTCCGCTATTAAATCAACATTTTCAGATGTATCAACAATGGAGAGTTGCTTGCTCACTTTTATTTGAGCTATTTATTACTTTGGAACAGTCAAAAACACTTTATGAAAACTGTAATTCATTAGCAAAGTGCTGATAGGCCGATAATAGAAAAAGGCTGAGAAAGGGTATAGTTCCCCTACTTGAGCAAATGACTTTCTACAGGTTGCATTTTATAGAAAATTGTCCAAGGAATTCGATAAAAATAAAATTTTAACCCTTAAATGCCCAGTAATAATATATTTTAACGTTTTAAGTATTAAAATTAAGTTTTGATCAATTCCTTATATTTTTATTTGTTTTATTTTATCATCATCGTGTTCCCCGGACAATTTTACATAATAATCAATGTAGACCTCAAACTAAAATGAACTATTGGCGATTTCACTGAAAAAAGTTTGATTTTGCTCTGCACTCTGTCCTCAAATCCGAAATAAGTTTCTCACATATAAAAACCGAACTATGCGGAATTTATCCCGTTTTGTTGAAAAGTACACCATGTACTTCCGAGTGCTGCGCAATTAAAACAAATGAAAAGATAAGGAATTGGTCAAAACTGAATTTTAATACTTCAAACGTAAAATATAATATTAGTGGGCATTTGAGGGTCAATATTTTATTTTTTTCGAATTCCTTGGACAATTTTCTATTAAATGTAACCTGTAGAAAGCCTTTTGCTCAAATAGTTAAAAAGTTATGATTAAAAGAAAAAAAAAGTTTTTTAGAAGATCGTCAAAAAAGGGGGGGGGGTGCCAAAAATTGAGGGATGGTCCAATCAGCACCAATCTTGGGATTTCTGTTAACTATCGGTAGATGAACGTTCCCGTTGTGTCAATCATCCAAAAGTTAAGCAAATTCACCGTTAAAATAAAAAAAAATATTGAAAAAATTACTTTTCGATACTAGTACTGAAAAGCTCAACTTTTCAGCTCCCATTTCAGTGCTGAAAATGAGAGCTTTTCAGCACTGGTATTGAAAGATATTAATTTTCCAATCTGTTAGTTTTGATAAAAAATAGGACATTTTGACGTTCGAGAATGGCAGGAAAAAAAAGTAGTCTCAGGTCGAAATTGCAAATACTTCTATTAAATATAGATCTTAAAAAAACCCACAAATTGTATTGTTATCCGTTCAATGCAATCATAAATTAACTATCTCGGTAAAGAGTTTGGCAACATTTTTCAACATGAATCCACACTGCCAACATTTTTGTTTCAATTAGTAACTCTACCTAATGAACAAATTTTGCATAAAAATAACTCAAATCTTGGTCTGTCCACATTCTCCCTGTATCCATGCTTCCCGGCCCAAGCCTGATGAAGAGGATGCTGCCTGCCTGCCTAACAATGGCCATGCCAAGCGGCCCGAGGCCTCCCCTTAGTATTCCGTTTTTGTTCCATTCCGCCCCGGTTTCGCTCCGGTTCCAGAGTTTATTTTTGGATCCAATCTGGTGGAACACGATGTTAGACCAGAAAGCTTATAAGTTGCCCACGTGGTCCGAAGGGGGAGGCGGGATGGTAGCTGCAGCAAGTTGGGTAAAAAGGTAGAATCGCCTACAGTTTTCCCTCGGAACAAACCGTAACCTCAACATGCACCCACACTCACATGGCCTCGGTGGTGCTCGGTCCCCGGGACGGCCCCATACAATTTTTGTTGATATTTTATACGCATGACTGGTTTTAATCAAAAAATATTCCAGCTTGCCCGTTGGCTGGAAAAATTTAACAAATAACAAAGAAGCGGCAAAAACACTACACACGAACACACACACACAGTGCATCAACACACTGACTGAGAGCTGTGAAAAAAGAGAAAACAAAGTGAGAGCGGGACGGAAGTCGACAAAGTCCTCTCTCCCACATTTTCCACCCCCGCGAACGACAAGAACAGCGCGGCAAGAAGAGCAAGTTATGATAAAATAACATCTCGTTTTCACCACCACCACCAGGACGCAGCAGGCATTGACGATTCCCTCGTTAGCTTTGCATGTGGAGAGGTGGGTTTGTTGGTGGGTTTTTGGTTTGCCGGACTTGTTGGAAGAAAGTTTGTGGGTTTGGCTGGAAAATTACTCGCTGGTGCGAGTTGAAAGTTTTTGGGAATTAAAAGTAAATTTTCTTAAGATAAATTTTGTGTTGAAATGTCATGGAAAACTTTTTAAATTTTTTGGAGATAAACGGCGAAAAAACAACGGTTCATTCAGGCAAAGACTACAATTAATCAATAAATTTTGAAGTTTTTAATCCAACCACGACAAATTTAAATTCACCAAAGCTCATTCAAACGCATTTGACAGTTGTTTGTTTATTTTTGCAGTGCCTACGTTCACAACTAGATGGCTCTTGTGTGAAGCTATCGTTGAGTTTTCAAAATTCAATATTTTCAATATTTTCAGTTTATATCTGTTTGTCTCTGTTTGAAGTTTCAAATATAGATTTTTTTTTAAATATTTGTTAACAGAATTACTTATAAAGTAGAAAATAACTCCAAAATCATTCACTTTTAGGTGAATTGATGCCAGACTTCCACTAAAAGCTTTTTGCTTCATTTTCGAGCACAATATGCGGAATGATATTTTTGGTGCGGTCTGGGCCTGTGCTTCGTGGTTGGGCGGATGGAAGCTACATTTGCCAAAGAAGCTTACAACGCGATGGAAAATGTTTCTGATTTTAACTGTTTTTGGGTGTTTTTTCGGAAACCGTCATTCCTTTCAATTACGGGTGAAACATGGTAGAAAGTCAGATTTTTACTTTACAAAGAGATATATTTTTTGTTAAAATTAGATTAAGATAAGCTTGAAGTAATTTTTTAATTCAAATATATTTTTGTCAAAATAAAGAAAAAGTTGTTGATCCAAAGTCACACCACTCATTGGTATGGCTCCAAGGGGGGCTAGAGAATGAAAAAGCATCCGAAAAATGCTTTTTCCGATACTTTTTGTTGTGCTCTGCATTCATAGAATAAGACCTGAATCTTTTTTGTTCATTAACATACAGCACAGGCCTTTCGAGTAAAAATATGTATCAAAGCAGCTTTGCAGTCAGATTTTCACATTTGTAACAATTTACTCGGTTTAAGGATGGAATAGAAAACTTTGCATTGTTCTAGCAGAAACTGGAAAAAAAACTTAGCACGGATTTTGGGAATACAAATATTTTATGGATCTGAATTTCTTGATTATACTAGATTTTTGTATAGTTTAAGACTTTTCACTCTGCATAAAAGAAATTCTGGTTTCTGGTTTCGATTTTCTGGTGATTTATTTTTCCTTTTGTTTGATCAGAAACAGAAAAATTGGATTGAATACTTTTGATACATTTGAATACTTGGGTTAATGTTAAGTGTTTTATTTGTATTTTTTTGTTTGTTAACTTCTCGATGTATTCTTGTTTCCTTTAAAAAATCTAGGAAGTAATGATTTTTATTTGGTGAAATTATTAAACACTCAATGTTATTCGGATTTTAATGATTTTTAAAGTTTTTGTCCCTCGGCTCTGGTCGGGGTCGAGAAGAGGGGAGGGCTGTTCAAAGGAGAACCTTTGCGCTTTTCACATAGAATGCTGTAGAATTAACAATTATTTTGTCTCGACCAAACGTTTTTTCTGCAAAATTTTATTTTTATTATTTATTTATCATTTCAAACTTGCTACAATATCGAAAAAAAAACTTTTGTTTGTTTTAAAAGTCTGTGCTAGTTTGCATGAAAGAACTTGTTTTTATTAGTAGACTGTTATGAATTATCTAGAATTATCGACCTTTGATTGATAACGATGACAATCAAACAATGCCACACACAACCTTGCCCTCAAAATTGTCTGAATCATTTGAAGACAAACATTTTTTTTAATGAAGAAAAAAGCTGGGTTGTTAAATTTAATAACCGAAAAAATCATCTTAAGTTTTAATTTGCATGCAGTTTATTACTTAATCCTCTAAAAATGACAGACGCTTTTTACTTTTTAAGATTGTTTGAGCTAGTTCATATGGCAGAAGGTTTTTTACGACTAAGGATGCAAAACCACTACTACAATTTTGTTGCAAATTGCTACTTGTTCTACAACAGCAAAACCATCGCACACTACCTAGCAGCAAACCACTTCACACATTACAGTTGGCTGAAACGCGCTTATTATATTTTTACGCTCTCTTCATGGAGGAAAAAGCCAAGCTTTTCGCCGCGGAAAATCCCACACCACCAGCAAGTAGAACAGAGTGGAGTGCTTTTCGGTGAGCTAGCTCAAAATAATAGAAAAAAAAAGAAAAAAAAATGATCAAGTGCAAACATATACTGGTGGATGACTCTATTGCAGCGAGCGCCACCCTATTCTCTGCATATTCATGAGGAACGCGGGGGAGCAGCGCCAAAGTGCTCTTTTTCAATTTTTATGAAGACCATAATTCTCATTACCTTAATGGCAACATTTTCTTGCATACACACACGCATACACTTACCCACTAACATTCCATGATTCAGCGCGGAGAGGTTTTTTCTGTTTTCTAAAAATGGAAACACATTTTCCCTTGGTTGGCAAATTCTCTACAATTTCGCAAATCGACATTTCAAAAATGAGTTTTTCCATGCAAGTTTTCATGCAATTTTAAGGGATGGTCATTAGGCTGTCCCAAAAAAATGAAAAAATGTCAAATCTTCGGTGCTCACCCCTAGAATGATAGATTAGGATGTCAGGAACAATGTTTTCATACAACAAAAAAATCCCAAAAATGGTTTACAACTCGCGCGCGGAGCTTGAATGAAAAAAGTGCATTTTTCGAGTATTTTTCAGAAATGCGAGTAACAATCATACTAAAGTCATTCAAATTTGGTCGCCTTGGGCTTCAAGTTATAGTTTAATGTCCCCTGAACAAATTCCTGTACAGATATAGTCCATAAAAGCTTGTGTTTGGGCATGGCAGGGCGTTTTAGGAAGAAAAAATTGTATTTTTCAGCCAAAAAATTTCAAAAATCACTCCCCAAAACGAGCCAAAAAATTTTGTAGCCAAAACTAATGCATTCAGCTTACAGGAAATTTTACGGAGATCATTTTGTTTTTTTTTAACATTCAATTTATGTCCACGTAAAGCCGAGATATTTGCATTTTAGTGAACAAAAAGTGTCGAATTTTCAAAATTCTTGGTATATAAGCGTTTTTAGCATAAAACATTGGCTACTATGATTACAAACGGGAAGGCATATATTTTGAAAATTTTTATTTTGCTCGCTCAAAAACGATATTTGTTGATAATATTTCATGAAAAAACATGAGATTTTCTCACAATGTGACGTTATAAGTACTGCTCTGTGCTCTTCTCGATATGAACAAATAAAGCTCTTATGGGTAACTTTTTTTGAAAAAATAAGTTTTTTTATAAATGAATTTGTTTCATTCGAATGTACATACATAAAAAAATCACGTTCACAGCTTGGAGATATCAACTTCAATAAAATTAATTTTGATTTATGATTATTTGTCGTTTACGTCACATTGTGAGAAAATCTCATGCTTTTTCATGAAATGTTATTAACAAATATCGTTTTTGAACGAGCAAAATAAAAATTTCCAAAATATATGCCTTCCCGTTTGTAATCATAGTAGCCAATGTTTTATGCTAAAAACGCTTATATACCAAGAATTTTGAAAATTCGACACTTTTTGTTCACTAAAATGCAAATATCTCGGCGTTGCGTGGACATAAATTGAATGTTAAAAAAAGCAAAATGATCTCCGTAAAATTTCCTGTAAGCTGAATGCATTAGTTTTGGCTACAAAATTTTTTGGCTCGTTTTGCGGAGTGATTTTTGAAATTTTTTGGCTGAAAAATACAATTTTTTCTTCCTAAAACGCCCTGCCATGCCAAAACACAAGCTTTTATGGACTATATCTGTAAAGGAATTTGTTCAGGGGACATTAAACTATAACTTGAAGCCCAAGGCGATCAAATTTGAATGACTTTAGTATGATTGTTACTCGCATTTCTGAAAAATACTCGAAAAATGCACTTTTTTCATTCAAGCTCCGCGCGCGAGTTGTAAACCATTTTTGGGATTTTTTTGTTGTATGAAAACATTGTTCCTGACATCCTAATCTATCATTCTAGGGGTGAGCACCGAAGATTTGACAACTTTTCATTTTTTTGGGACGGCCTATAGTCATACAAAAAAAAACTGAAAATCGCATCAAATTTTGCGAAAACCTAGAGAATTGCTCTACTATGGGATAAGACCACACCTTCTAATGAATAGAACCGCTGCGCGCAGAAAATGAATACATTTGCCGTGATTTTTTCCATGGTTTTCCCGCCTTCCCAGGGGAAAATCCCACTAATGGAGACGCTTGGCTGATTCGGCACACGTGAGAATTTACATTCGCATTCATCATCCTGTCATCCGAGAGCAACAATTGCCGAGTCGAGGTCCTTTTTTGCTGTTGTTGTTGCAAACTTCCGCAAAGTGAATATTTTAATTGCTGGTAATTATTTACAGTCCCCGTCCTAGGCGGTTGTTTGCTCCTCGAAAGAGGAAGAAGGCCCCCGGTCGTAAATCACTGCTCCACCATCGTTCAAATCGGGAACGAACGGGATCTAGATTAATAGGTTACCATTTAAATCAATTATTTGGATCCGTCCCAGCAGCGGAAGGTAATAGATCTTTTCAACTGGTAACACTTGCGTAACACTCGGTGGAATGGCCAGTTGTCGGTGGTGATTACTGCGGACTAGAATGGACCTTCCGGTTGAATTAAATGAACCTTTGGGGAGTTTCCAAACGTTTATTAATTGATTTTTAAAAGAGAAGACAAATTGTGTGAAACGATTTGAAAAATAAAGCTTTACAAATATTCAAACTAATAGATTGAAAACATGCACTAAAGAAAAAAGATTTTTTTAGATTTGTTGACATTCTGAATGTTGTAAGAAAATGTAAGTTTATGCTAAGAACTAATTTTGTAACAGGTAACACGTATTCCAACTTGGCTCACATTTGCCTGGTTTGGCAATGAGGGTGGCCCTTTCAGAGCAAGAATGGTAAAAAATAGTATAATTCATTGAAAAATCTTCCTGTTGCAATTCTGCAAACTTAGATTGGTTCAGCCATTCCTGAGATATGATCATTGAAAAAAATGTTTTTGGAAACTCGTCGAAAAAAGGCACTTTTTTACTTTCCTAACTCTATATTAATTACCCTGATCGCAAAACAAAAGATATGGGTTTGAAACTTTCGAACCAAATTTTGAGAAAAAAAGAAATTGACTTATTTTTGCATTTTGCTGATTTGACGTGGAATCTTTATAAAGGCACATTTTTCGCGATTAGTTTTTATTTTGTGATAAATCACAAATCCAAAAAAATGAAAGATCAAAAAACTAATTACGGGCTCGATGAATTCACCATTTGACTGAAAATGTATATGATATAACACACGTGTACTTTGTAAGGACTCTTGTTAAAACTCCAACATACGCAAAATATTTGCAAAGAAACTGAGTAAAAAAAAAAATGATGAAAATTGATTTCAAAAGAAAGAATTCCTCCAAAAAATTATAGCAAAAAATTTGGTTAAGTTTGCTAAAATTTTGGTTAAATTTGTAAAACAGTTTGTAAAGCAAAAAAAACTATAGCAGATTGTTATGAACTGTTTTTAAAATCTTTTGGCTTTCTTAAAACATTTTTTTTCTGAAATTTATTTAATTGAAATTCTTTGTTTAGAAATCATGTCGCTTATTTCAAAAAGTAAAAAAATCATATTGAACTTCAATTTAAATCGAATTAGTCTTTTGACGTTAGAGGACTGTAAATTTGACAACCGTTAAATTTGATTACCGACTCGTTTTGAACACATATTTAATCAAATCTAAAGTGTTGAAACCAATTTTTGTAAAGCAAAAAAAATAATTTATTGATTTATTTTGTGGTAGTATTCAGCTTATTCTACTACTTCCATTCTATATCTTTGGCTTGTTCAGTGTTTTTCTTGTATTTTTCAATGCAACTTTTATTTTTGATTGTATTTTTACATTTTATGCATTTTGACCTAAAGTTGATGTTCGAAGATGTTCGTAAAGACATGACCTAAGACCCCTGCAAAAATTATCTGCTTTTTTTTCTCTTGAAAACATTGGAATAGTCACAAAAAAAAAAACAAGTAAAAAAGCAAATCCAATATTTTCTAAACCCTAAAAGTTATTCTTTGAAATGCGCTTCCAGAAGATCAAATCTTCACAGAAAAAAAAATCATGGTAATATTACATCTGGGAAGGGGTACATCTTTTATGTCAGAAAAAAGGTGTAATTTTACCACTGGAAATGTGTATTTTTACCACTATTCTGGTGTAATGTAACTTTTTCAGTCTAAATTGAGGTAAAATAACATCATAAAAGAGGAAATATTCAACCTTCCAAAATTACAGCTTCCAAATTTACATTATTTTTTACTGTGTTGATTGAAAAATCGAATTATGATGAATTTAAAGATTGAAGGGGTTAGATTCTTGAATTAATCATAATTTTCAATCTTAAAAAAATAATATAAAAGAAAACAGTAGTAATTGTTGTTTGCACCAATTGCAAAAGCTATAAGGTATTAAGTGGCAGTGCGTGGCCGAATGGTTACGCTGTCCGCTTTGTAAGCGGATGATTCTGGGTTCGATTCCCATCTGCTGCAACCTTCCATCGGATGAGGAAGTAAAATGTCGGTCCCGGCCTTGGTTGTTAGGCCGTTAAGTCATTCCAGGTGTAGGAGTCGTCTCCATGCCATAAGTACAAGCAACACACCAAACCAATCCTACTCCGGTGGAATCGCTGGCGGCGGTTGGACTCGCAATCCAAAGGTCGTCAGTTCAAACACTGGGGTGGAAGGTTCCTTGGAGTAGAAAGAGGTTTGGGTGCTCTCCCCATTCAAGCCTTCGGACTCCTAGGTTCGAGCAGAAACTTGCAATAGAGACCACAAAAGACCCGGGGGTCGTTAATGTGGATGGTTTGTTTTGTTTTGTATAAGGTATTAAAAATCAAATCAATTTAAAATTTGTGTTTTAACACAAATAGTGATGAATGGCATTAATTAAATAGAATCATGTTGAACTCATTTTTAAATCGATTTGATTTTTTAATACCTTACAGATTTTGCAATAAGTGCAACCAACAATTACTACTGTTTTCACAAATTTAGCTTAAAAATTTCAAAATTTGCAGGTAAAAATTTCTTTATTAAAGTATAATTAAAATCGTCAATACTCCAACCAGAAATACCTGTTAAACTTTTGTGGGAGCCTCAACATTATCAGCATTCCCAACAAACTCAGCAGGTCCAAATTACCCCCTCCCCTGCCGTAGCCCATTTCGAGCTCATAGTTTCACCACACTGAGAAATTACAAAAAAGCCCATTTTCAACCTCATTTCAGGTCACAAAAAGTGGGCTGCTGAAAAAGGGAAGGGGGATCGGGGGTCGCATTTCCATTTGCGATTGTCGTCAATCCGGCCGCACTGCAAATTGAAATCAATCCTGCTCCTGCTCCTCGAATATGGTCCCCGGAAGGTTGCACCACCGTGGCGGGAGAGTCATTAACCGGTCCCACCGGGGGCGAGAGGCGGAATCGTTTGGGAACTTTTCGGGCCCAAAAACTGTGGTGTGGCATGGGATAATTATCATTATGTGTGTAGCTTTAAGGGTGAGAACCAACCCTCTGCAGCTTCTGGCAGTGCTGGAAGCTGGGTGCTTTACGTCAAAAACGGGACCCCGAATAATGGGCCCGAACCAGCACCCGCCGCAGTTGGGTTGAAATGTTGCTTTCGTCCTGCGGGTGCTACTGTTATAGACTTGCCTCATTTTAATACATGTACTAGCCCATTATTTCGATGCTTGTTTTTCGCTTCGGCTGAGCTGAGGCTCAACTGCAGAGGCCAGGCTGCACAGTCATTTGCAGGGGTCGCACGGGGGTTCTCAGGGGATGTTTGAAGTTGAGTTTTTTTTAAACATCACAAATCAAAGAAAAACTACGTGATTTTTAGTTAAGAAATATGATTTTAACGTAATTAGCTTGAATCCACAAAGATTTAGTTTTTGTCAAAAATAAATCATTATTTCAAAACGTTACCGTAAACTGGGGTGACTTTGATAGCCCGGGGTGACATTGACAGAAATTTGACTTGGCCACTAATTTTGATACATCCAATTTAACAGTCACATTTTTGCATATATGCTCACGCTGCATTGTCCACACTCCATACAAAAATGATTTGTTTTGTATTGAAATTGTCCACGAGAAAGAGAGTGGGGGGGGGGGGGGGGGTGTGAGATTTACGTGGTTTATGGATGGTGGATAAAAATTTCAAATGTTGAACTTAAACTAATTATTGTAACAATTCAAGACATTTTTTAGGGAATATAGGTGTCTGTTGAGGCGAAACAGAGTTGGTGACCAAATTCAAGACAGCTGACAGTTGATAGTGTGACAACTTCTTGCTGTAATTTTTTTATATTCAGTGAAGATTCCCTTTTTGGGATTATTTTAGAGAAATCACAAACATTGGTGCTTTACGTTGTTAGATAAGGAGGAAAACGAGAAACATTCAATATTACGCCCAATCGAAATGTTAGTCTTGATTCCATTTTTTTAATATCTTCGGAGGGATCATAAAATTACACAAATGATTCATTTTCAACATTGCAAATTAGACCATAAGTTGCTGAGATATTAGCATTAGAAAATGTGGTAATTTTTGGATGAGTCTTAACATATTTTCTTGCTTCTTTTTCTTTTATTCGCTGTATTTCAGCAACTAGAGGTTCAGTCTTCAATATTTCTTAAGCATTTTATTGAATATTGAAATTTTCTGGAAAAAAAAATTTCCGGAATAGACAGTCTTGGACATAATTTAAACAAACAAAAATAACGGGGTTTTTCAGTTTTAATTAAATTTCAAATGGCTATATCATAAAAACACTATATCAAAAAAATCTGTAAATTATTTTGAAAATTTGATTTTACAACAAAAACTTAAGTCAAAATATTTTTTACTTAACTTATTATTTTGTCCATATTGCACTTTTTTTTTAAACCATAACTCGGCGGCAAATTTTTTGTCCTTGCTTCTCTATGGCTCAAAAGTTGCGTTTTTTGTCCTGAATTCAAAAAATCAAACCATCCACATTAACGACGCCTTTTCCGGTCTCTATTGCAAGTTGTATATTTCATTCATAAAAAAATCTTTAAAATCTTAAGTCAAAAGCAAAAAAAATTAAAAAAAAACGAAAAAATTAAGATTGACTGAAAAAATATTACAAAACACAAAAAAAGGAAAAACATTCCAATTTGAAGAAGTAGAATATTTTTACAAAAAAATATACATACAGTTTTTTCAATTGTTTTTGTAAAACAATTTAATTTTAAATAAATGTGGTTGTATCAATACCCTCATTTTTTGTAAAGATGCTCACAAAAAATTCCGGTGGTTCCGGATCTAATCAGTGAAGAGTTTAAAGAACAGTTCTCGATAGTTCTGAATGCATGCCAAGATCCTGGGCGGATGATTTACCTTTATTGGAGGAAACACGGAATCCCTCAACCCAGCAGCAACATGAGATGACAATCGTCGTTGGAAGCGGTTCAAGTCACAGACGATGAAATCTTTACAATGAAAGCCGGAAGTTCGTGTTTCAAATTTCTTAAAAACTGAAATGGACCAGGACCTGATTCCAATTTGGTGAGCCCGTTCTGATTTCGTACTTATTTATTACTGCATTTCAAATTACTGATATATACCAACCAATGCCCACTACTTCATTCGTCGGTGAAGTATCCCTTCAATCCCTTTCCCCTTCCAAATCCGGATATCTTGGAGGTCGTCTTAGTTCTTAGGCATCTCTATAGGGTATCCAATCATCACATCCCTCCCCCACTTCCCCCGTTGATCGTGAGGAGTCGACCAAAAGGACAAATGAATGGTGATGTGTCATTCGGCACATTCCTGACGCATTTATTTTCCTTATCGGCGCCAACCTAGCTATTGCGAGCTTTATGCTCGGCTAGAGTACGGTCAACCAAGCTAAGTTAAGATAAGCTAAGATGCTCACAAAAAATTCTTGAACAAGGGACAAATAAAAATCCTGCTAAAAAATTTAAATTATAAGTCATTTTTTGCATATTTAATATTCTTCAGAAAATTTAGTGTAAAACGAATTTAACGGTTGTCAAATTTACAGCCCTCTTTTCTTCTTGTTTGATTTGAATTCTAGTTCAAGTTTTATGTTTTGCTTTTTATTAATTAGCAAAATTGCTTGAAGATTTTTTGAGCGCCTATTTTGATTGAAGTTAAATTTCAAGCCAATGTACTAAAACAAAGTTAACGGTAATTTATATATTTTATGAAAATTCAGTTAGCTTTTGTAATAATAACTATTAAATGGATTGGATTGACTAAAAGATGGATCAACTCATCTGAACTGATAGTAAAGCCTGGTTATGTTTGTGTAACTTGAACAACTTTTCAGCAAACGCTACTAAGATTGTAGCTGATTCAACTAAGATTTTAGGACGGATTTTTTGAAGAATGGGAGATACAATTTTTGTAAAAAATCATATTTCAAGCGATGGATTTTACATATTGAAGAAAAAATGATAAATTCATTTCAGAACAGTAAAGTCAATCTTCAATCAATCATACAATCATAAGCTGTAATAAAAAAGTTTTTTAGGAACCTGATTTTGTCACCAAATACGAAGGAAAATACATTTTAAATTGTTTTCAATTATGCACGTCTACTTCCAATTGAAATTTGAAGTTATAAAAAAAATCTTCCCGATTATTCGAGCCAATATTGGAAAGAATTCCAAAACATTGGGGCAAAATGCACTACAACAACGGGGCAAAATGCACCACAATATGGGGCAAAATGCACCGGGTAAAAGCAGTTTTCACTAGTCACCACTAGATGACACCGCTGTTTTTACGAGGGAGCTTCATAGCGGTGCATTTTGCCCCGACCACGCTTTTTGCAGAAAATTTAATTAAAAATGCATTTTTTGATGTTTTTGGACTCATCTATCTACAGAATAATGAAGATTATTGTAAAAACTATATACCTCAACACTTACAATATCAATAAAAGCTTTTTATATTGTCCAAAATTCATAATGAAGGTTCAATTAAAATTAGATGAAAACACAACATTTTAATGTTTTGCAAATTGAGCTGTTTCTATACTGCGATGCTCAAATTTTTCCAGCATGGTTTAGCAATGTTAAGCTTCCAATTCCTATGATTTTTCCCCGGAAAATTCTTCCAAATACCGAGAAAAGCAGGGGGTGCATATTACCCCCTCTTCCCCTATGAAGGTCCTGGTATGGTTTCACATGCTCTTAAAGTTATTGCAAATTACTAACTGTAAAAACAGATATTTTCATAACCTTCGTTTTGTTATGAGTAGAATTTTCATTGGTCAAAAAATTAATTAAAAGCTTGTTCTGCCCAGCTTGTGACCTAAGAGAGTGTGGGTATTGTAGGCTGTTGCAAAAAGATTACGGGGTTCTACAAATGTAATTTTTTTGAAAGTAATTTGCAAAAGAGAAACTCTCCCAGGATTTTTATGGCACATTTTGAAGAGCTTCAAAAACCCATAAAACTACTACAAAGGGAATTGAATTTCATCAATTTTTACGAAAAAGCAATCCACATTTGTCGAACCTCAAATTTATTTTCACAATGACAGTAAGGAGGTTCCAAACTTGGAACCCCTGAACTCAAGCCATTTGCATCTGTGGCACTGTACTATAATGGTCCTCAATGCATTTGCAATGGTCTGAGCTCCCATTTTCCCCCCTCCAATGTGCAACTCCTCCCCCTCCTGCAGCGTTATTCCAGCACAAATGAGGAGGCTTTTTGCTCCTTTTGAGGTCCACGAGGTGATGACGGCAGGCGGTTGCACCAGCAGGAGGAAATGGTTCCGTGGGAGTGACAATTATAAATTATAAACATTAATACGAAACGGCAGTGCAGGGCAATTGCGGCAGTGTTCCCAGTGTGTAAAATAACAACAATCACAGAGGGACAGCAGCTACTCATCAGCTTTATGATATGGCTAGAGAGGGCTGCAAAAACCTGAAACTCATTTCCGAGAATGTGCACTCTGCTATTTTTAATGTTTCTTTTTTTTTTGTTTCGGTTGTTGTTGCACCTTTCACCACCAGGTAATCCGCTCACAGAAAATTAATGTTTGTGCCCATTTATTTGTTTTTCCTTTTTTTTTGTTAATATACCCTTTCACAGGGATTTTCCGATGCAACTTTTTTTTTGTGTGGATCTTCCCCGAGGCTGTTTGGCCCCCACTAACTATATGTGCACCATGATGAAAGAAAAATCAACAGTTATGATAGGCAGCCAGTGTGAAACATGTTATGATGGTGATGGGATTCGGGATGCAGAAAAAAAATCTGTATATTCCAATTTATCGGTTCAGGTGCGATCGGAATAATCTCGGGGATCGGCTGTAATCCAAAAGCCCTCGCGCCCACACGCTAACGAGCCTCTCTTTCAAGGGGAGGGGGGCACTCCTGGTCATCGGGATAAAGGTGCGATGGAATTGATTGGTTAGGCCATCCCTTTAGTTGTTTAGAAATGTAAATAAATGTCTAAAAAAAACCTCTACAGTTTAAATTTGATTGTAGAGCAAAATTACCCAGTTTGACTTTTATTGAAAAACTATTTTGAAAGTATTTTACTCTAAACTAAAAGTTAAGTAAAATAACACTTACTCAAAAAGAGAATTCAACTAATTTAATCTGAATCTTGTAATAAATCTTGAAAACTACATTCAAGAAAGATCTACATTTACAGTCGAGCTCCGGTTGTTGATATTGAAGGGACTATCGAAGAAGATAAACATCAGTTCAGAGAACGATGAAAAATGAAGTAAAGGAATTTTTCCCATGACCCATGAAGAGTATCGGGGCCGCATTTACAAAGTGGATTCAGTGTTTAATTCTTGGTTTAATTAACTTGTTCCCTAAGGTGTCATAATAAATTCCAACTCGTGACGATACACTACCTTCCCTTTACTAAGCAATCGAATCCAGAAGGGAAAAGATCACCAGTTGTGTTGGTCCGAGCCGGGATTTGAACCCCGATCTACCGCTTACGAGGCGGAAGCGTCACAACTGGGCTACGTGGCTCGGAAGACTCAATTTAAAATATGTTTTTCGTTGTACTTTGCTATGGGAGAAAATCATGGCAACGTCCATCAAACAAAAAGCCTTAAAATTTTGTCGCGAGTTGCTTTTCTCCTCTATTCAAAGGATCGTTTCGCAAAGAAAAATGTCTAAGCAAGCCATGAGAAAGTGGAATTATTGACATCCGGAAGAGATTTTTGGGCAAAAATAGTTTAAGGCACCGTCGAGGAAGAGATCTTTCAAGAAATATCGAGAAATGAAGAGAATCGATGTGTGCAATTTGAAGGGACTGAAGAATTCATCGGTAGATGGAGCAATATTGAGAATAATTGCAAATACAAGCCATGATTTCAACATTTCAATGAAAACTTAAACAAAGAAGAAACAAAAAAGAATAAAAAAAACTTTTTGCATAACAGTACATCGAAATTTCACAAAAATTTAAAGTAATTTAAATCGGATACAATCATGCTTAAAATGATTATAAACGCAGAAAAATGCATTTTGAATTATTTTCAGTCGATTGCAAGAATATTTTTATTGAAATTTTTAAGTCTTTTGGAATAATATTTACTTTGCCCCCTAATGTTGTAGCCAATATTGAATGGTTGGGTAAATTATAAATAAAGTTTTCTGGGAATTTCTTATCTTACCCTAGTATAACTTTGCCGAAGACACCAATCGATCAGAAAATTCTTTCCTGAGATTTTTTAAAATTTACATTCCAATTTTGTATGGACAGTTGCCTAAATTGTATGGAGACTTGTATGGATAAACTTGAGATGCAAAATGCCTTCTTTGATCATAAGGAAGCCTCCCAAAAAGTTTCATTCAAATAAATAAAATACAAAAAAATCAGATCTTTTCCGGTTTTCGTGGAGTGATGCCAAGTATGGAAAAATACTGTTACCAACAGAAAAAAAGACAAAAATGTTTCGAACAATAAACAAGAAATGTGAGTCAAACTGTAAGAAAATTTAACTCCTTAAAAGCAGCAAAAAAAATGTTTATGAAAGTAAACCTTAAATCCAAAGATATTACAGACATCAATTAATATTGATTGATCTCTACTAGTGACGATGTAAATATTTTTCAAAGTTTTTGTCTCTCTACTCTGGAAATTGCCACAGATTTAACATTTGAATTAAAATAAAAGATTTTAAAGTGCATTTTACATCAGTTCAGTGTTTAGCAATCATAAGTTTTCAAAAAATTTATAATTTGACGAAAAAAATATTTTTTTTTGCAAAAGCATCAAAAAAATAAAATTTTGCTAAAATTCAAAAGATTTTTAAATAAAGCTTAACATACATGAAATGTATGCTTTTTTCAGCTAGTTAAACTTAAAAAAACGTTGAAATTTTGCCGTTTTTTTTTTTTGAATAAATATGGTTTTTTGGCCTTTGATTTATTTTATCTCATATATTTCAGTTTATGATATGCAAAGATTGAGTTTTGGATCAAAGATTATTGTTTGCTTAAAATTATTATTTTTCAATAAAAACAATTATGTAAAATAATAATTGTAGGTTGGCAATTCCACTGACAAAACTTCAAAAAAATAAATTGCACCGAATTAAAAAAACCGAGCAATTATGCGTTTTTAAATACAAATCTTTACTGTCATTTTCTATCGCATAAAATCAGGAATGATTAAAATGCATAATTTTGAGAATTTTTTTTTTATTTTCCTTCAACATAAGAATTTTAATAAGCATTCATCTAGTTTATGTTTAAGTATGTTTTGCTTTTCTTGGCTTATTGACAGTTTTTCATTTTTTTTTGTAATACTTTCCAGACTTGGTTATAGGCCTCTGAAATATTCCGAGATTTTTTCTCGATGTCTTGTTTTTGTTTGTCGGGCTACGCTAAAGTTATTTAGAATTTTTGAATCCAACATGGCGGCAAAAATGATGGTGATCAAAAATTGTAAAAAAATTGTAATTTAATAGGCAATCAACTATTCAAATCTGACTAAAATGGGGTTGCAGAACCCGAATTTGATATGTAAAGTAAGAAAATGAAATAATACGAAAAACATGTTTTTGGTCATGATTCGATTATCCGAAGTCTCATACCGAGGCTTCGGATAATCGAGTCTGGACTGTACTATATTGTTAACTTTTGAACTGTGAAAACGATAGTGATTGAGAAACTTTGAAAACGTTACATGAAATGTTAAAAATAATCCAAAAGTCACCGACAAATTGCTCACTTCCTGGCATGTGCCAGCCAATTTGTGCTCTCTTTATTCTAAATATGAATAAAAATCGTTCTCAACTTTCCGCTAAGGTGAACCTTAATTCAAGTGCCATCCAGCAACAGCAGAGCATCCTCTCTCTCTCTCTGGTGTCTCAATTGTTTCGTTATATTATGCATCGCAACCAAATTAGCACCTCTCTTGCCATAGAGAAAGCTCACTGATGCATTTCATTTTCGCTGCCAGTTCCTTCCGCTGCCACGGGTGCTCTCTCCAGCAGGATATCCTGATTCCGGATCGGACCGGTGCACGGGGAGTATGTGGCAAATGCCACTTCAAAATAACGAACCCTTTCTGCACAAATGGCGCCAACGATGGCGGGGGCACTTGGACGTCCTCCTCGTTAGAGTGAGAGTGTGTTTTGTTTTTGTTTTTATCGCGCAATTTGTGGATGCGCCCCGTTGAGCTAATCGCGCCAAGTATCCTTTATCCGGGTAAGAAAAGGATGCCGCCCCTTGGCGCACTACTCAAAACAAGAAGAAATTCTATTCAATCCAGCTGCGCATTTTTGCTAATTAACAAGATTTTATGAATGGACCGGTGAGACAAATTTGCACTTTTCAGCAACGATGCAATTCTCGCTGCCTTTTGTCGGGGTTCTTTGAAACGTAAATTGTAACCCATTGACACAGGCCCGCTCTGTAATTGGGTTTCTCGGTGCAAGATGGGCGGTGTTTCAAGAGAAAAGTGCTTGGAAAAGTGTTCCAATTAGTTGGCGAATGCTGGCGAGTGCATAATTGGCACGATTTGAGTGCTCGAAAAATATTAATAAAATAAGTATAGTAATAGTCATAAGAATACCAGAATTTATTGATAAAACTTAAATATAATCCTTGGGTTTTGGAAATTTTGAATTATATTGTGTACTTAAATGAAATAACTTTGAAAAGACTATCAGCTTTTAATTTCCAACTTTTAAAATTCATTTAAGTTTCAAAAAGAGAAAAAATTAACTTGTTTTGTTCAACCAGTGTCAAAACACATAAATTAAAAAAGATATGCTGACTTTATTTTTTGTAACAGTAGAAAAAGCGTTTAAAAGGGACTTCTCAGAAAAGATAACAGTACATAAGCGATTTATTTTTTTAAATAAATATACATATTATCATCAATATTTTCATAAATTCCCTTGTCGCGAAATATTTTTATCAAAATCTATTTTTAGAGGAATTCAAAGTTTCAAATAAAATTTACTATTAATAGTCTTCTGGTGTTAACCATGCTTTATTTGAATACATTAAAAATATGCAGTATTAAATATTCATTCTATAATTTCTTCGAACAATTTAACTATCATCATTAAAAACAATGTTAATAAAATTAATAGTTTTAATTTTCCCTTGATCTAGAAATTTCCCGGGGGCTACAAGAATTAATTTTATTTCAAAACATTTCAGGCTCAAGATTCTAATTTAATTTTGATACATTTCACAAAAAACAGGGTTACATTCTAAATTTCTTTCGCTCTCTTTTCAGCGCCATTATAGCATCCTCATTAAGATCTTATCGGTCTCGCATCACTCAATCTGCGCACATTAGCCACTTTCAACGTTCGCCACGTGTCGCAACGGAAAATGTCTTCTGATTTCCACGTGCCATTCTAGACAATATAGAATTTGTCTCAAAAATGTCACACGCGGAGCATCGGAAAAAATCGCTTAGAAATTAATTGCAGACCATTCTATTGTACAAACAATCTAACAAGGTCAAAGAATCAACTTTTTTATTCTTCCTTTCTTCTCGTGACCACCAATTCACCCATTTTCTCACCCATCCCACCGCAGGCAGCGCTGCGAACATAAAATTCAGGAGCATAAATAGAAAAATCTCCAACCGATCAAAGCATAACCACCACCACCATCAACGCCCAGTTCGGTCGCAATCTTTGGTGAAAGGAAAACTCGTAATTCACTTCTATGCCATTATTTACCGGTACTCTCTTTTCTTTCGAATCTTTTCATTGAAAAGTTGAAGCTGCTGGAAAAAAATCATTGCGATAGGGAACTTTTTTTTTAACAAAATCAATCCATTCAAAAGCGTGAGGGAAACCTCGTCAAAGTAAGAACGGGGTGGGGGATGTCTGATGTCTGATGTCGCATACGACGTTTGCGGTCGTTACTCATAAACTTTTTTTTTTCTTCTCCAAGGGAACCCAGTGGAGAAACTGAATGGACTCTTCTTACAAACGGGTGAAATTTATCGCATATTCAAATGCATTCAGCGAAGGACCTCCCGCGGTGGATGAAAGTACACCAGCAGAAAAAAAACGCCATTGAGAAAAGGAAACATAAAATCCCTCTGATCTTTTGCACGAGTTTATTCATGGTTTTGTGTGGATGCATGTTTATTGAATTTGCCTAGCTTCGCTAATTGCATTAGTGCGGAAGTTGTTTTTTCCCGTCTCGTTTCTGGGTAATGTGAGGGAAAATGCTTTATGACGACCTTAAGTTGATTTTTATATGTATTAAGTATCAAAAAATTCCTGAATAATAAATTTAGCTTTGATTGATTTATAGCAATTAAGGTTTGACTGTTAGCTTTTTCGATTTTTTTTTTGTGATTTTTTGCCAAGTTGATGAAACAATAAACACATGTTTTTTTTTATTTTTATTGAAATATATACTTAAAAAAATATTTTCGAATGTAAAAATCAATTTACAACCTAAATATTTGTTTTTAGCATTCTTGCGACATATTTTAGAATGTAGCACTTTTTTTCGATATCAATTGAAGAAAAAGTTGAGATTTATTTTTTTGTAAATGGATAATGTAACTTTTTTTTTTGGGAGGATTGAAGTAGCCATGCGTGAGATCGGACGTGAAATTTGTTCGGTGCCGAATATTTGACGTTTTTCTTTGGTTTAGAGTTATTTTTCATTGACAAATTCCAAGATAGTTTCTGATGATTTTTTTTCGGATTTGTTTTTGCTGAAGTGAATCTACAAGCTGAAGACAAAACTGTAGCTCTGCGTGATTTTTTCGTGTGGCTTAACGGGAAGGATTTCCGTTTGGTTCCAGCCTTTCCGGCAAGGCCAGAAGTTGTTCACAACCCGCGGATGCCTGGATTCGATGATGTTCTAGTGAAGCAACAGCATCTCTAGTGAAGCAACAGCATCGTATTCGATGTATATTTAGTTTGTCGAATGCTTTGGAGACCCTTGGTGAGATCTTTCCATACGTTTTTTGCTAGATAATTCATATTATATTCTATTAAACCGGCTCCGTGGCTTAATGGTTACGGCTTCTGCCTCACAAGCAGAAGGTTCAGGGATCAAATCCCGGTCGGTACCTTTGAAATTTGGAATCAGGAATTGGAACTTTAATAATAATAATAATTACTTGCCAAATTCACACTTACACACCCAACCACAACTCATTCGAAGCGTTTGGTACGGTATGTCCACGCATCCTTCCTCCCCTGTTGATTCTGTGAAATGTGATCCGTTCTCAGAATCTGTCTCTGCGGTTAATGCAACGCAGTAGGCCTGGCCGCTTTAATTTTTGCAATACATGTTCGGGGTTACTCGGATGTAATGCAATCATTAATATTGACAAGAAAGGACTTGGGGCGTAATCTAACCAAAAGTTCTTCCAGGATGCTTTCTTCGGACTGGCTGCGATTAGATTAGATTAGAAATGGATAATGTAACTTTTTAAAAATAATGAAATTTTTTTGTTTGATGTTACTTTGCCAATGTTTTTAAGATTGGCTCTTTCATAAGGGATACAAATTTTCATAATTTTCAATCTAATTCGTAATCAAAATGAAGGGACTTCGTGAAATGATGCACAATTGCACACTAGATCATCCGAAGCCCTCAGAAAAATTTCAATTGTGGAAAATCGGATCACTGCAATGTTGTATTTTTTTGTATAATTTAGTTTATTTATATTTTTGTTAATTTGTTTGTGGGTTTGGGTTTGTCTATGTATTTTTTTATTTTTGACTTTAAAAAATATTCATTTATTTTTTTCAATTGCCTAGATATTATGCCTCCGCAAAAAAAAATTTTGCGTGTCAAAATGGTTTACTCATTTCGCCCTTATTTCTAAATCGATGATATATTGTAAACTTATATAATTGAATTTGAATGTAGAACATTCGTAATTTTTGATGTTTTTATAAAATAATTTTCTATGTATGATTTATATTTAAAACGGCCAGAATCTGTTTATTTAAAACGTCTAATTATTATATGATTGATCAAAAGTTGGAATTTTTCACATATTATATACACAGAAAAAAAAATCGTGGTAATGATACATCTGGGTAGGGGTACATCTTTTATGTCAGAAAAAATGTGTAATTTTACCACTTTTCTGGTGTAAAGCCACTTTTTCAGTCTAAATTGAGGTAAAATGACATTATAAAAGAAATAATATGGGTCATTCCATCTCAACTGTGCACGAAAAAGTGCAAATTTGAAAATTACCCTCTCCGATCCTGCTCAAATTTGGCAGAGCTGTTGATACTATCAAAACATGTAAGAATCCCGAATTTCATCCAAATCGGACCACCCCCTCCATTTTTGTACCTCCCCAAAAAATCGACTTTTTGGCGATTTTTGACCAAACCTCCTAGTTTCAAACGGCGATAGCTCAGGAACCACAAATCTTAGAGGGTCGGTCTTAGACTCAATTTTGAAGGAAATTGGACGTAGAATCCATTTCCGTGATCAAAATTTAGATTAATTTATTTTTTCTACCTGTATTGCGCAATTGAAAACTTTAAACGGCCGTATCTCAAAACACCCCAACTTATTTTTTTTATTTGACCTCACCATCGTGTTCCCCGGCCAATTTTACATAAGAATCACTTATCGACAGAAATGAATATGTTTTGTTCCAGAGATATCGAATTTTAAAGTTTTGTGTTTTCGAGATTACCTACATTAGCTTCATTCGCCGCATCTGCTAGAAGCACACAGGCGGGCTGATCAATAACTGCTACCTGGTGTTCTGGGAGATAGTTAATTTAATTTATCTTTTTATAATTTTACGCAAATATTTATTCAAATGGCTAATAGGGGAAATTCTCGTATGTTTGGCAGGTTAAGTCAAAAAGCCGTAATTGCCAATGGTAAACAAAGCCTATTTTGCATCGGTATCCGACCTACTTACGAAAAAACAAATTTCAAAAATGCTTAAGATTGTTCATCAACTCGTCTCTCAAGTGCCCCAAACTGAAAAAAAAATGAAATTTTGTTACAATTGGGAGAAAAACAAATATTAGTGTCGGAGGTCACGGTGGCTCTTACGGCTTTTTGAAAACTCACCCGAGATTTTCACTATTTAAACAACAAATTTTGCAAAACTTTTGATAGAAACTTGCTTGTTCACTTCTTTCTTATTGAGCTATTTATCACTCGATTTCAGTTGAAAACGCTTTTAATCAGCTGTAATTGAATGCCAAAGCGCTGATATGGCAACATTAGAAGAACGCTGGAATTAGATGCTGTTCCCCTACCTTGATCAATCTATTTTTGTGAAAAAAATATTTATTGGGTTATTTTGAATGCACCGTTTATTTACGTGTTGCTAACCGTTTTAGAGAACCTCCGAGGCCATGACTAGGGCCTTTATCATGGGCGGTAGCAAAATAGTACCATTCAGCAAAAACCCCAAAACCTGCTTTATTATTATTATTATAGTTTATTATTGACACTTTACCATAATTTGGCAAATCTCATTTATGGGTTAAAAGATTGATCATATTAAATCAATTTTTATATTGTGAGCCAGCTCCATTTGATTAAAAGATGATTTTGGTCAAGGTACATTTTATTTAAAAAAAATCCTTTATACGTGAGGACAGCAGCCGTATTGTGTTCCAAGAATCCAAGAATGACAGAAGAAAAAAAACACTGTTGTTCGGACGATGTCGAAATCATCGCAACAAAATTTGGGGAATTAGCCGCTTTGCAGCAGATCAAACTTTGTGATTTTCTTACATTTTTCAGTTTTATACTTTACAGAAATCCTTTTCCTACTCCTTGTGATCGTCCTTCACTAGAGTACAACAAATCAACAAATTTTATTCATTTTAATTCATATTTTTAACTCAATAATGTATCGTGCACTTATTGTTCAGTGTTACTAACAAGATTAATTGCATTTTGCATCGGAATCCAATTCTGCCCTTTACTGTGTGTCGTTATTGCTCTGTCCTGTGGGTTAGCACAGAAATTCACTTCATTCATTGTTTTTAACAGATAAACATTCGCGATTAAACTCCAGTTTCCTACAGTGTTAAACAGTTAATTTTTGCCCAATTTGATAAAGATTATTTATGATGAAATATTATTTCAATAAATGACCAGGTAGCAGTTATTGATCAGCCCGCCTGTGTGCTTCTAGCAGATGCGGCGAATGAAGCTAATGTAGGTAATCTCGAAAACACAAAACTTTAAAATTCGATATCTCTGGAACAAAACATATTCATTTCTGTCGATAAGTGATTCTTATGTAAAATTGGCCGGGGAACACGATGGTGAGGTCAAATAAAAAAAATAAGTTGGGGTGTTTTGAGATACGGCCGTTTAAAGTTTTCAATTGCGCAATACAGGTAGAAAAAATAAATTAATCTAAATTTTGATCACGGAAATGGATTCTACGTCCAATTTCCTTCAAAATTGAGTCTAAGACCGACCCTCTAAGATTTGTGGTTCCTGAGTTATCGTCGTTTCAAACTAGGAGGTTTGGTCAAAAATCGTCAAAAAGTCGATTTTTTGGGGAGGTACAAAAATGGAGGGGGTGGTCCGATTTGGATGAAATTCGGGATTCTTGCATGTTTTGATAGTATCAACAGCCCTGCCAAATTTGAGCAGGATCGGAGAGGGTAATTTTCAAATGCTGTTCCGCTTCAGATGGAATGACCCATATCCAATTATTCTTTAAAAAGTTTACCTCAATTGTAATAGTTTATTTTCATTAAGCAAGGTATATTACTAGTTGCTTCAGAAATTAATATTATCAGAAATAAATCTTGAAATTTAATTGAGTTTCTTCATTTCTTCTATTGCATTTTTAAAAAATTGGGTCCAAAAAATTAAGAAAATTTATACTTCTGCTTATATTTACGGGAAATCCCGGGAATTTTTTTCCCGGGACGGGAAATTGGACGCTCAACTCTTTTCTAATGTGAATTTTACCTTTTTTCGCGATTTCGCGGAGGTTGTGTAATCCATGAAACTTATTTCAAAATTTCTCCATAAATCAAGTGGCAATAAAATACAACAATGCTAAAATTTAAATTTTTGTTGTAACAATTGTAAAAAATACTGTAATTTGTTAAATCGACTGTAGAGCAATTCTCTACGATATCGGGCAATTTTGACCATATTTTTTAAATTATTTTTTGTATTTGGTAGCTGGTCATTAGGGTGCCCAGAATATGGGACTTTTTTTCAAAACCTCGCTCCACAAGCTGAATATTGATCCTTGACCTATTTTAGGACTCTGGGCCAAATATGAGCAAAATCGGTCATCATTTACCCATTGATACTCGGAGGTGAAGTTTGTATGGGAAAAATCGAAAAAATGTATGGAAAACCCAAGTTTCTTACGGTTTGGTCTGCACGATGCGCTACTTCCATCCAAATATTCCCAAAAGTGAGATTCTTATTGAAAATTTAATGCTCTACAACTTTGTAGAACATACCAAAGCTGTAAAACTCGATCCTGAAAAGTTATTGACTATTTAAAAAAGTGATTTTTGTATGAAAAACATTTTTTACACCAACTTTAGGCTCGGGTATCAATGGGTTAATCTCATCCAATGTCGCTCAAAATTTACACAGATGCTTAAAATAACCCAAAAAACCGTTTTCCGCTTGTGGAGCAGGGGGTCATTTTTTCTGGGCACCCTACTGGTCATACAAAAATGGTATGTAAATATTCGAAAATCTGTAACATTTGAAGGAATTTTCCAAGGAATTTTCTGATCAATATGGTGTCTTCGGCAAAGTTGTATGTAACGATGAAGAATATCCAGAAAAAGGGTACACGGAAAAAAAATTTGCCGATTTTTTAATTAACCTTTTTTTCACAAAAACTCAATTTCTTGAAATATTTATTTTTTGATTTTTGAGATTTTTTAATATGTTTTAGGAACCAAAACCCGGCACTTTTGAGCCATAGAGAAGTATGATCGAAAATTCTGCCGTCTAGTGATGAATTTAAAAAAATAGTATTTTTTTGAAAAAATCGAAATTTCATGCAAACAATTTTTTTGACCAATTTTTTAAATGTTAAATTGAATATGCAATCGAAAAATTATATACAGGGCCCCGTTTTCAAAATATAGTCACCGAAAGTTGGATTTCAGCGAAATATTTGCAGTTTTTCGATTTTTAAAAATAGTGGCTATGAGTGACCATTTCTGATTTTTTTTAAGTTCAGAAAATTAGCTATAAAATTGTCTAAGAGACATTGTAGATTGAACTTCTGGTTGCTGAGATACAGCGGCTTAAAGAAAAAATAACAGGAAAATTGAAGTTTTTAAATCTCACTCAAACAACCCTCCAATTTCTAATGTCGATATATGCAAATATTTCGCTGAAATCCAACTTTCGGTGGCTATATTTTTAAAACGGGGCCCTATATCAAAAAATCTGTAATGTACCTTTCGATTGCAAATTCAATTTTTCATTAAAAATTTTGGTCAAATAAATTTTATGCATAAAATTTCGATGTTTTTCAAAAAAACAGTATTTTTTAAAATTCATAATTTGGCGGCAGAATTTTTGACCATACTATGGAGGGTTTTGGTCCCCTAAAATATATATATATATAAAAAAATACCTATTTTGGGAAATTGAGTTTTTGTGAAAAAAAAGTTAATTAGTTCGGTTATTCGAATCAAGATAAAAATGCCTTTTAAAAACCCAATTGCATTTTTCTATATTTCATCCCGCCATTTTGGATGCCATCTTGGATTTAATTTTTTTATTACTTTAGAGTAGTTTTGGGTTAATAGTGATTTATTAATTAGGAGGTTATTGAATCATTTCAATGATTTGACAAGTAGGTAGATTCCAGGGTAAATTATTATTTACATTACTTTCTTCTCCGGTGTTAGCCATCTTCCAACGTGCCCAAACGAAGAACGGTAAATGATTGTCCGTTTCCTGCCAATACCACACAAACACCAACAGTTGTCCTCCTTTGTACACTACACGGAGAAAAAAGAGTTCCCAAAATCGTGAACAAGCGTTCATGAAAATGGGAACCACGAACAAAGTGTTCAAATTTCATGGTACGTTTTTCAAAATCGTACCATGGGATTTGAACACTTTGTTCGACGTTCCCATTTTCATGAACGCTTGTTCACGATTTTGGGAACTCTTTTTTCTCCGTGTAGTGGTATGACACCCAACAGAGACTGAGGGGGGCCCCTATTGCGGTGTACGGAAATGTCGATACTCTCGATGGGTGCTTCCGCCACCACCGCCAGAGGGTTGGTGTCCAAGGAAACACACAGAACAGAAAAAAAGATCACCAACTTCCGGAGCGATAAATGACATCATCCCTTTTCCCGTTAACCCAACACTACAGAATCGACACATAAATTCCGTACGTGGTATGGTCTGTGGTTCCCGGACCACTACTGGGTGTCCTGCGATAAATCTTCAAATACGATACTTGTGGGGGACCACCCTAGGGTGGAAGACATCTTCCGGAAGTGGAACTGGGTCCAACAACTTATCTAGACAATGAATTTTATGTTTCTCGATATCCTGTGTTGTGCTTGGGGTTTCTTAGGACGGTTTCTTGACTTGACTTTAGTCGTATCCTTTCGGGGGAGGTTCCGGGTGGTTTTGCTGGTTGTGTGACTCAATGCAGCATTGCTTGTAGTTTGTGTGTGTGTCAAGTTGTTAGAGACTTCTAACTTGGACGTAAGATTTATGAATGTAGTAATAATTCAGACAGTAAAACGATTTGGTACAACAATTATTGTAAAATTTGATATCATGCCATGTGGTCATTTTTACCAAAATTTAACTCTTCCTACATCAAGGTCAATGTCACCAATCTGTTTGGCCACAGCAAACTCTTTCTGGTTAACCGCCCCATCGTCGCATATGACTCATTCGATTGAAACCGATTGATAATTACGCGCTAGGGTGTCCCTCCCTTCAAATAAAAAACCCCAGGACAAAGGACAATTAAAGCTCGCTTCCTTTACTAAACCCCGCCGGAATACCCGCGGACGACGACGCACTTCAAAACGCCAGAGATTCTGTGAAATGTGCCACGCTCCATCACAAATTCCCCTTTTCGTGCCCAGAACCGGGGACACCGATTCCCCAGCCCTGAGTTCCATCCTTTCATCCTTTCCTTTTGCCTTTTCAGTCGTCGACGGTCGCGCGTTTATTGCAGAACGAATTAAGCGACGCTTCACTGAAATCTCGTTCCAGCTCCGTTCCTACGATTCCAGTTATCATCAATACACACGAGAGGGGGGCAAAGCTGCCGTCGGTCGGTTGGTTGTCCTCGTTCAGGACGCCGAGGAGTTGAACCTTTTGGGTCCAGGGACAGAGTGAACTTGGTGGTGAATGACGCCACCGTGATGAAACACGACAGATCTTTGCGTGAAACAGAACAGGTTTCGATGCTTTGGAAAAGGGAAGTTTGAAGGAATTATAACTTATTAGTTGGGGTTCGTTTAAATATTACGTAACATGAATGTGCCATTTCGGACTACTCACGTTTCAAGATATAAATAGCATAAAGATCATATTTTTTTTTGTAAATCCAAAGAACTTGCAAATAAAACATTTCAACACAACCGTACCGTTGGGATGTTAATCATCATCGGTAACGACAGAAAGCTCAAAGCTTCGCTATGAACAAAGGTACGTAGCATAGAAAATCCTTTGATATCTGCTCCTGTGCTGGCCGGTCTGCTATCAAGCTTTTCCTCCGTACCAACCCATCAAAAGGTTTCCAGTAATGATTTGAAAATGGACAAAAGTGTCCCAAATACCAAATCTGCTTATATTCCACTGCAAGTGATAAAAAAGAAAGTTACAGGAATGGAATTTTCAAAAAAGACGCATAAGTCATTATTACATTGATCCCAAACTACAACCTACCATCTCTATTTATCTCCTCTGGACCAAACAGAGAAGGTCTTTTGAGCTGATGAGTTGCACCCAACAAAACCAACCAACGGTCGTCGTCCAGCGCAGTGGATCATCGTCAAAGCGATGAATACCCAGACCCCGAGGATATCTTCCCACTGTTGGTAGATGCAAAAATAGCACAAAAGTGGATCTCTCTAGCAGGGCAGAACAGACATCAGACCTGTTACAACAACGTTGTTGACGATATGGGCTTTGCCTGGTGAAGCGAACGGCGCAGGTCCGCGTTCCGCATCATCTCAAATAAAATAGATTTTTCTCGGTCGAGACTCCACACCGCACTCGTCGACGCGGTATCGGGCGGGTTTGCAACAAGAAGAGTTCGAGGAACGCTGAAAGATTGGCCGGTTTGATGGATTGGGCTGGTTTGATAACTTGAGCAAAGTTGTTGGTAGCGATGGAAGAATTTTCATCAAAAGAAAATCTTTTGACGCTCATCAAGAGAAAAAATCGGAAGGGAACTTGGCTCTCCTCTCTCGCGCACGAAAAATCGGTATAAAGAACCTGCAAAAAAGGTGTAATGTTAAACGTCCAAAAATTACCTGTCACTGTTAATAGATAAACAATGTTTTTAAACAAAACGAAATAAACTGATTGCTAACAATGAGAATCACAAAAAATCTTCTACTAATTGATTTTTTCGTAAAGTTCTTTTTCTTTAGCGTGTTCTTCTCCTTTCTCTTCGGTAGGTGAGGAGAATTCGCAAGCGAAAAAGATTTTTTTGTGGTTATTCTATCCCTGATTGTTGGTTATGATGAGGAACATTAAATATTAAACATTCAAACTAACTTCTTGATGCAATCAACCAATTTTTACACCCTTTGGTTTTTTGTTCATTTTTTTCAGGTATACAGTAAAAAAAAGTGTTAATTTGGAAGATTGAATATGGGTCATTCCATCTGAAGCGGAACAGCATTTGAAAATTACCCTCTCCGATCCTGCTCAAATTTGGCAGGGCTGTTGATACTATCAAAACATGCAAGAATCCCGAATTTCATCCAAATCGGACCACCCCCTCCATTTTTGTACCTCCCCAAAAAATCGACTTTTTGACGATTTTTGACCAAACCTCCTAGTTTGAAACGACGATAACTCAGGAACCACAAATCTTAGAGGGTCGGTCTTAGACTCAATTTTGAAGGAAATTGGACGTAGAATCCATTTCCGTGATCAAAATTTAGATTAATTTATTTTTTCTACCTGTATTGCGCAATTGAAAACTTTAAACGGCCGTATCTCAAAACACCCCAACTTATTTTTTTTATTTGACCTCACCATCGTGTTCCCCGGCCAATTTTACATAAGAATCACTTATCGACAGAAATGAATATGTTTTGTTCCAGAGATATCGAATTTTAAAGTTTTGTGTTTTCGAGATTACCTACATTAGCTTCATTCGCCGCATCTGCTAGAAGCACACAGGCGGGCTGATCAATAACTGCTACCTGGTCATTTATTGAAATAATATTTCATCATAAATAATCTTTATCAAATTGGGCAAAAATTAACTGTGTAACACTGTAGGAAACTGGAGTTAAATCGCGAATGTTTATCTGTTAAAAACAATGAATGAAGTGAATTTCTGTGCTAACCCACAGGACAGAGCAATAACGACACACAGTAAAGGGCAGAATTGGATTCCGATGCAAAATGCAATTAATCTTGTTAGTAACACTGAACAATAAGTGCACGATACATTATTGAGTTAAAAATATGAATTAAAATGAATAAAATTTGTTGATTTGTTGTACTCTAGTGAAGGACGATCACAAGGAGTAGGAAAAGGATTTCTGTAAAGTATAAAACTGAAAAATGTAAGAAAATCACAAAGTTTGATCTGCTGCAAAGCGGCTAATTCCCCAAATTTTGTTGCGATGATTTCGACATCGTCCGAACAACAGTGTTTTTTTTCTTCTGTCATTCTTGGATTCTTGGAACACAATACGGCTGCTGTCCTCACGTATAAAGGATTTTTTTTAAATAAAATGTACCTTGACCAAAATCATCTTTTAATCAAATGGAGCTGGCTCACAATATAAAAATTGATTTAATATGATCAATCTTTTAACCCATAAATGAGATTTGCCAAATTATGGTAAAGTGTCAATAATAAACTATAATAATAAAAATAATAAAGCAGGTTTTGGGGTTTTTGCTGAATGGTACTATTTTGCTACCGCCCATGATAAAGGCCCTAGTCATGGCCTCGGAGGTTCTCTAAAACGGTTAGCAACACGTAAATAAACGGTGCATTCAAAATAACCCAATAAATATTTTTTTCACAAAAATAGATTGATCAAGGCAGGGGAACAGCATCTAATTCCAGCGTTCTTCTAATGTTGCCATATCAGCGCTTTGGCATTCAATTACAGCTGATTAAAAGCGTTTTCAACTGAAATCGAGTGATAAATAGCTCAATAAGAAAGAAGTGAACAAGCAAGTTTCTATCAAAAGTTTTGCAAAATTTGTTGTTTAAATAGTGAAAATCTCGGGTGAGTTTTCAAAAAGCCGTAAGAGCCACCGTGACCTCCGACACTAATATTTGTTTTTCTCCCAATTGTAACAAAATTTCATTTTTTTTTCAGTTTGGGGCACTTGAGAGACGAGTTGATGAACAATCTTAAGCATTTTTGAAATTTGTTTTTTCGTAAGTAGGTCGGATACCGATGCAAAATAGGCTTTGTTTACCATTGGCAATTACGGCTTTTTGACTTAACCTGCCAAACATACGAGAATTTCCCCTATTAGCCATTTGAATAAATATTTGCGTAAAATTATAAAAAGATAAATTAAATTAACTATCTCCCAGAACACCAGGTAGCAGTTATTGATCAGCCCGCCTGTGTGCTTCTAGCAGATGCGACGAATGAAGCTAATGTAGGTAATCTCGAAAACACAAAACTTTAAAATTCGATATCTCTGGAACAAAACATATTCATTTCTGTCGATAAGTGATTCTTATGTAAAATTGGCCGGGGAACACGATGGTGAGGTCAAATAAAAAAAATAAGTTGGGGTGTTTTGAGATACGGCCGTTTAAAGTTTTCAATTGCGCAATACAGGTAGAAAAAATAAATTAATCTAAATTTTGATCACGGAAATGGATTCTACGTCCAATTTCCTTCAAAATTGAGTCTAAGACCGACCCTCTAAGATTTGTGGTTCCTGAGCTATCGCCGTTTGAAACTAGGAGGTTTGGTCAAAAATCGCCAAAAAGTCGATTTTTTGGGGAGGTACAAAAATGGAGGGGGTGGTCCGATTTGGATGAAATTCGGGATTCTTACATGTTTTGATAGTATCAACAGCTCTGCCAAATTTGAGCAGGATCGGAGAGGGTAATTTTCAAATTTGCACTTTTTCGTGCACAGTTGAGATGGAATGACCCATATAGAATAAAGAATATTTCAACCCTTTACCAAATTGAGATTGTTTACGTTTTTGTTTACCATGATTAAATTAGAAAATTGAATTGGTATCATCAAATATTTATAATAGGTTTTTGCAAGAAGAATTACTTCAATTCGATCAAAAAATTTAAATTTTAAGTAAAGAATTATGGAGCACTGGTGCAACAATGGGTGTTAGAAGGTTTAACATGAAACATATTGTAGTGGGATGATGTCAATTTATCTTAGAATCTAAATCATGTTTTCGTTCTATGACAAAACATTTAACAGAAGTCAATTATAAACCTAAAACCATGTAAAAAAAACATGAAAAAATCATTGAAAAACTACTTTGTGTTGTTTAAGAGGTGCCTGAAAATGCGAACATTGTTTAAAAACTTGCTTCGAATATGTGAAAACATTGAGTTGTTTGATGTAAAACAAACACGAGAAGTTAAAGTTTTAAGGAAAAACTAAAAAGCTTAACAATTTTGTTCAAGAGCTGAAACCAGTATAACTTGGTTTAGAAAAGTTATTTGTTATGAAAACAATAATTTCTGAATGATTTTATTCGTTTCAACTTAATGTGTCAAACCATACTCTCTCAAACTGGTCACAGAGGCAAGCAAAAAATTTAAGATTGTGGAGTATGGATTCATTTTACTTACTGTTCAGAAACTTTGATGAAAAAAATCTTCTCAACAAAAAATATCAGGGATCATTTTTTTTTATTTATTACACGATTAAAAACTTACAAAATTAGAAAAAATATACATTTTCTTGTAGTTGCATGAATTAGTTGATCTTTACACTTATTTTAACCATTAGAGTCGCTGTCCTATTCAACTTTGACGCAAAATATGATTCAGAACCAAGATTAGAACAATTTTCAATAAATTTAAAATTTCCCCGGAATTCCCGGAAAATTGGTAAAAAAATTCCCGTTTCCCGGAAAATTTGTAACCCCGGGAAATTGGACGCTCTAGAAAAGATCACATTTTTGAAAAATCCATAGTGTAAGATTTCAGCTGAATAAAGCAACTATTGTTTTTATGTTCGAATTATGTGAAATAATTAAAATTTTATCAAAATTTATATTATAACTTTTTTTGAGTAAGTCATATTTATATGGCGATACTCGGAAATTTTTCAAATCTTCAATTTTTATCCCCCTACTTCCCTCACCCAACTCGTCGCTTCGTTCCGCTTGGGTCCCAGTTCTATCGATTTTCACCCGGCGTTTTCCACTCCAGAAACTTCTCAAAGTCATATGTTTCCAGTCCCGGAACCTTCCACCACCACTCTCTCTCTCTCCATCCCTCCCAACTTCCATCGTCTCATTTTTCCTCAACTCACGCTCACGAAAGGACAAAAATGTGACTCTGTGTGTGATTCAGTGTGATGTGCGGCACGCGTCACTCGTAGATTCCTCACTCTCACTATACAAGGAAGGCATCGACCGGCGGCGGCAACGGCGGCTGTCGATTCGCATGAGTTGGTTCCGTTTTCTGCTGCTGCTGCTACTCTCCCTTATCGGGAACTTTGGTCCTCCTGCTGTGACAAGGACACGCGGCCAAGGAACTCTGGTGGGGCTGGGAAGATCCGGCGAGGAATAAATTAAATTTCCTTTTCTAAACTATTTGTACAAACAGTTGTCAATAAAGATTTTTTTCTAAAATACAAAATTTAATAAAAAAAATTTTACAAGCGAAATCTTCTTCCTGAATATTACTCAAAATTCTGTTCTGGACTCGATTCAACATCAGCTGAAACTGAACCAAAACCATTCAGCAAAACCCAGGACTGTAAAGCAAAGGACCCACGGAACCGTGAACCCACCACACCAGAGACCACCGGGCGACGACCCCGGCGGAACCTCATTGTGATTCCCACCCAGGGGACTCCAGCGAAGAAGTTCGCCTGGTCGGTCGGTCGTCATCGTCAGCTGATTTTGAAGGACTTTCGCAGCAAGAGCAGGAGAAGAAGTGACATTGATATGCTGGTGGGACGTCGTCGTCGGGGGAAACGGAACGAGGCAGCAGGTTCACGCATCGTGCATCCCCCGGTTTCACAGATCCGGTCCAATTGGTTTGTGTGTCAAATCAATTGCTCACTCACGAGGAGCGAAATGAGCGGGCGCGGGTGAGTGATTTCAAGTTGTGAACGGGGGGATTGGATATTCGAACAATGAATGGATTAGATTGGTTTGAATGGACGAAATATCAATACTTAGGGTTTAGTAACATGTTTTTTTATTCGAGTAAGGACACCCACGATATCTGCAAGATCTATTGAAAACTACAAACATGTATGATAAAAATGGTGACATTTAATTCAAAATCTTGTCACTTATCAACTACATAAATTATGAGAAAACTCATTTTTTCATGGAACAATCCTCCCAAGAATGAAATATATTTTTTTGAAATTTAGTTTTTGACCAAAGAAAACAGTGCATCAGTGCGTCCATATAAGTCTCCATACAATTTTGACAGCTGTCCATTAGGCTGGTACAAATATTTTTAAAAGTTTTTGTCACCCCCCCCTTAAAAATTGGCCCGAAAAATCAGGGGGCAAAAAAAATATTTTTACAATAAACTTCAAAATTTCAATGAAAATTCAAGTGCAACCAGCTGAAATCAAATTAAAATACATTCTCCTGCGTTTAAAATCATTTTTAGCATGTTTGGGTTTGTTAAAAAATCTTAAGATTTTTTGAAAATTTTCGATGCAAAATCTTTTTTTTCGATACAATTTTTGTTTTTGTCAGATCTTAGATTTTTTGAAAACTAATGATTGCAAAACAACTGAACTAGTGTAAAATGCATTTTAAAACACTTTTTTCATTGAAATGTGAAGACTATGGCTTGTTATTTAAATTTTTATATTTTTTTATTTTTTTGCCCCCCCCTTGACCTTGGCCAGGGCCGAGGGACAAAAACTTTTTTAAATATTTGCATCGGCCTTAGGGTGACAAGAAAAAGATAAAATTTTGGAAAATCTTAAGCGATACCACCTGTTTTCATTCTGTAGGTAAAAATAAGTAACTGTGCCAAATATGAGCAATATGTATGGTAAAAAGCAAATATTACGAAATTCCAAAAAGGTGACGTTAAATGTGTCGAAACTTTGTCATGTGTGAGATTTTTATGTAAAATAAAATGACAAACAACTTTTTAGAAGACCGCAAAACGATCCGAGGTAACCCTGATGAGTTATTAACGATTTAATGAAGACGTTTTTGTATGATTTTTTTTCCACCAACTTCAACGATAGAAAGCGACCCTTAACCCTTAACCGATTTCGCTCAAAATTTTCACAGTTGCTTATTATTAGGGTAAGTGAATTTTCACGATTTCGCAGACAGCGTGAATTTTCTAAAATATGAAGATTTCCGCGAAATCCCGTGAAATTTATCAATTTTCTTAAATCAATTCTTTGAAATAACAACATACCGTCATCTGCGGCGAATCGGGACACATGGGGCGAATTGGGACAGCTGTTTCAGCAATGTTGCAGCCTAATATTTTGATATTTTTGAGTGGTTTCGGGTAGACCATATTCAGAGCAACAAAATGTGTATATCCATTTCCAAATTTGAAGCATTCAACTGCTCTAAAACGTGCTGTCCCTATTCAGACTGTAGTCCCGATTCGCCCCAGATGATGGTGATTTATGTTTCACCCATAATGATTTTTTAAGTAAATTTTATTAGTTTTCAATTGAAAAGCATTATATGAACCATTCGAAGAATTGTTAGCAAAACATATTTACCTTAACATAAAATTTTTACAGCATTAACACTGAAAAGTAAATTCTGCGAATGCATACTGAAGCGATATTTGAAAATTGATGGTTGCAAAACAACTGAAATAGTGAAAAATGCATTTTAAAACACTTTTTTCATTCAAATCAAAGAATAGAAATCGAATTCTATTATAGTAGAGCAAAATATTGAGAAAATATATTACTATTTATAATATCAATAATAGTTTACCAGTTTATCTTAGAATACTAACTAAATTCATCGCTGCAATAACAATTTGACTATTATTTTATTTGAACGATATAATTTTAAAAGAAAATAAAAGATCCAAGCTTGGTTTGTTCAAGATTAAATGAATTGTAATTTTAATGTTTTAAATCACCTTTTAAGATCACTTTAGATTCTTCTGAGTCCTGTTTAATTTTCACGAATTTGATTATTTGGTTGGATGTTGAAAACAAATACCACTTTTTTTCTGTTCTCATTTTGAATGAAATTTAGATTTGCTTAAAGATTATGTTTGCCTATTGATTTCAATGCAATTTTTGAAAAAAAAAGAGATAAAAACCTTAAATATTTTTACTGGGCAAAATGTCGCAAAAAATTCAAGTTATATAGATCATTTTGCTGGACATAATTGTTAAATCTTGCTTTGTTATGAAGTTCAATAAAATGTAAAAAAATAAATAAGAAGCAAATCAGCGAATTTTTTTTAGCTGTATTAGTCGAATATTAAAAAAACATTTCAATAAATGAGAATACGCATGTCCTGCAATTCGTTTTAAAATATTAAAGAGTCCACCCCTAAACCATGTGTTTTTTTAACTAACGATTTTTTTGTCACGTTCAAATTAAGTGAAGATATTTTTTTAGTTCATAGCAAAAAATATATAATGAAGCATAAAAAGAAGTTTCTGTAATTTTTAAATAATATTTTCCGAGTTATTTTATGTCACCCCTCCCACCCCTTGAACATCGGCTCAAAAAATTAGGGTTAATACAAAAAATAAAAAAATATCTTAATTTTATTAACAATAGACTTGCAATCAACTGAAAATTATTCAAAATGCATTTTCTCATATTGATGATCATTTTTGATATGTTTGAAACAGTTTTTAGAGCTCTTTTCAAAATTTTTATGTACAGTATGACAGAAAGGTTTTTTTTTCTTCAAAACTTTGTTTCTTTAACTCATGATTGCAGACAACTAAACTGGTGAAAAGTGTTTTCAACAACAATTTCTTCATTGAAATATTTTCTGTTTTTTGTGAAAGGGACATAAAACTTAAAACAATGTTTGCATTGCCCAAAATGGAATTGAAAAACATATTCCATGAATATAATGACTACCAACAAAACGTAATATTTCTAAAATTTCTTCAAAATTTAATTTTGAAAATAAACAAATAAAGTAGGAACATTATACACGTTATTATTAATAATTACTTGTCGAAATCTAAAACAGGATTTGTGTTTTAATTCGATGAAGAAGAAGCTTATTTCTTCTTGCTTTTTCCGATATTTTCCTTATTTATGACGGTTCCTCCGATAATCCCGCTCCAAATTATCCTCGGTAATTTATGTCAATCGCTTAAATTTCATATCTTCCCTTAGCAGGCACACACGCACGCACTGTTTAAGGCCGAAATCGATAAGTAACCTAAAGTCCGCCGTCGGCCGGTCAGTCGAGCTTGACTCCCTTCTGGAACCCACTCTGAAAGTCGACACCAGTTTGACCCCAACGCGCATGCCCTTTCGTTCCGCCTCACGGCAAATGGGATTTTCGCCGGCGGTCGGTCCCGTCGTCCCTTGTTGCTCGGGACAAAATCCAACCCGATGTGCACTGGAAGTAAAAATCTTGAAATGAAAAACTAAGTTTGACTCTGAAGAAACAAGTGTAATACTGTCTGTATTTTGAACTGAAGAAAAAAATATTAAATATTTGGATTCTTAGTGATTCCTACTATTTTTGAGGCAATTCAAATTCATTTTTTCTAGTGTGCAAGAGAGTCTAAGCTGACTTTTACACGCATCTGGTGGGCCTCTTATATCTTTTTTGGTTTATAAAAAAAAGAGAAGTAATCTTTTAGAAGAATCCCGATTTCCCCACCCTTTTATGGTCCCAAACTTCAGACCGCCTGACAAGACTAGATTTTCACGCATCTTAGAGGTTAAATCACTTTTTCCGCGACGTGCTTTGGCGAGGACTGAAAAGAAGCCTCCCCCACCAACGTTAAGACACTTTGGCAAGCCATAAAACAAACGAGCGTTTCATCCCGGGGAAAAGTTGACGAGCGACATCTGACGGGAGGCCATTTGTCTTGGGCTCGTTTTACCCCTCAGGATCCACCCACGAAATAGCGAATTTTCCCCACTCGTAAATGTGCCTCAATTGAATGGTGCACACCACAAATTTTGGCATTAAAACAGTTGACTTCGATGGGATTTGAACTCAGTTCTTCTGATTGACACTGAAGGACTTAATCAACTCATCATCTTTCGACAACAAAAGCAACAATTTTGAAAACGTTCAAGGTAAACAAAATTGTGCCAAAATTGAAAAACAAACAATGTTAGCAATTCAAAGTCGAGTGCTGTTGAGAATTTTCCTGTTGGGGGAGAGGAGGAAAAAAGGAATCTCAGAACACGTTTTCAATTCACCCGAGAGGGGTTGTGAGAGCAATAATTCGATGCGGTGTGAATTTGTGAGGGGAGATAACTTTTAGGGCGAGGAGCAAGCGGGAAGGGGTGGGGTGCAGGTAATGATAGATATAAATATTTTAAATTTGTAGCCACGTGATTGCAAAGAATGGAACGAATGTGTATCGAGTATTTAAGTGCTTCCTCTGAAGCGCTGAAGAGGGTCAGGAGTAGATTTCGACGGGGAAACGAAAGTTAATTATATTGTCGGTATTAAAAGTTAATTCATTTGTACCGGGGAATTTCGGTGGAATCTCATTTGGAAGGTTATTTCGGGGATTTAGGAATGTGCAGGTTGCGAGGAAAAAAGATTTCGAAATCAGTTAGCAAAATTACGCATGCCAAATCATGAAAAATAACTCTCCGATATTCATTAAAAAACTGTTAAAAATTAATATGTTACTCTTAGATTTGAAAGTTGCATTCAAATTGAGGTGAATTGTATCTTAACTTTTTTCAGCCTTTTTGCCTTCCTCACCTCAATGAGGAAAGGCTATTAAATCACTCGAAAAATGAACTTCTTTATTCGACCTCGTAGACCCACCTTCACGTATACCTATTGACTCAGAATCAAATTCTGAACAAATGTCTGTGCGTGTGTATGTCTGTAAGTCCGTGCACCGAAAAATATGCAAACGATTATTTCCGGACTGGCTGAACCGATTTGGACTGTTTTGGTCTCATTCGATCCGTCTTGGGGTCCCACAAGACCCTAGTTAATATTATGAAGTTTAGAAAAGTACTTCTAAAGTTATGCTAAAAAAACGATTTTGAATAAAGTCCAGAAGATTGTTAAAGGGGCCCAAAATGTTGGAGATCTGACAACCCTATCAAAAATTATAAGTATTTTAGTGTTTTAATACACTTTTATAGGCCGGATATCAGATATTTTGATAAAAATAAGTTTTATTTATGAATGTGAGGAAGGCACTGCCCACCTAAAGGTGGATTAAGCAACGTTTTTTTTAAGATTGTGATACTTCAAAAACAAACAATGTAAAATGTTTTACTATTTTGCTCAGGCCCACCCTCCATATTTCAATGGTGGGGCTCAGTGTTCTAAAATATTTATTATTCCATCAAAACCATCATTTAAATATGAGCAACTCTCTACGAAATTATATTTTTTGTATTTTTTTATTTGACTCAAACTTTGTGGGGGCCTTCCCTATGACCAAATAAGCTATTTTGTGTCATTGGTTCACCCATACAAGTCTCCATACAATTTTGGCTGCTGTCCATACAAAAATGGTATGTAAATATTCGAACAGCTGTAACTTTTGAGTGAATTTTCTGATCAATTTGGTGTCTTCGGCAAAGTTGTGGGTATTGTTGAGGACAATTGAGAAAAAAATAGGTACACGGAAAAAAAATTGCAGATTTTTTTATCAACTTTTTTTTCACTAAAACTCAATTTCCCAAAATACGTATTTTTTGATTTTCGAGATTTTTTGATATGTTTTAGGGGACAAAAATCCGCAACTTTTGAGCTATAGAGAAACATGGTCAAAAAATCTGCCGCCAAGTTATGAAAAAATCAAAATATTTTTTTCGAAAAGATCGGAAAATTTCACGAATGTTTCATGTATTAACATTGAAAATCGGACCATTAGTTGCTGAGATATCGACATTAGAAAATGGTGGGTTGTTTTGGTGAGACTTAGAAAACTTCAATTTTCGTGTTTCTTTTTCTTAAAGCGGCTGTATCTCAGCCAGGGTAGGCAAATGGCAAAAAACCATCGCGAAGCCCTCGTTTGATTTATTTCCTTCCAGTTACAGAATTCACTATAATGATGTATGAAGCAATTGTAGATTTTGAACAAACGAACAATTTTGTAGAACATTGTTTTGTTCCAAAGTGAATGCTGTTGACACTAGAGCGTAAACAATGTCTAAAAATGCCACCATCGGCGTCCCTTACTCGCGATGGTGAGGGGATTTTTGTTTACGCTCTAATGTCAACAGCATTCAGTTTAGAACAAAACAATGTTCTACAAAGTTGTTCATTAGTAAAATATCTACAAGTGTTCAATACATGATTATAGTAAATTCCTTAACTGGAAGAAAATAAATTTAAAAAGCTTTTTGGAGGCCCATCGGCAAATACCTTCCCTGATCTCAGCAACCCGAGGTCCAATCTTCAATGACTCTTAGACAATTTTATAGCAAATTTTCTGAACTTTTCAAAAAAAATATTTCAAGAAATGGTCGCTCATGGTCACTATTTTTAAAAATCGAAAAACTGCAAATATTTTGCTAAAATCAAACTTTCGTTGCCTATATCTTGAAAACGAAGCCATTTATCAAAAAAATTGTAAAGTAGTTTTCGATTGCAAATTCAATTTTGCATTAAAAATTGATTTCAAATTTGTTTTTGCATGAAATTTGGATTTTTTCCAAAAATCACTATTTTTTCAAAAATTCATAACTTGGCGGCAGATTTTTTGACCATGTTTCTCTAAAGCTCAAAAGTTGCGGATTTTAGTCCCCTAAAACATATCAAAAAATCTCGAAAATCAAAAAATACGTATTTTGGGAAATTGAGTTTTAGTGAAAAAAAAGTTGATAAAAAAATCTGCAAATTTTTTTTCCGTGTACCTATTTTTTTCTCAATTGTCCTCAACAATACCTACAACTTTGCCGAAGACACCAAATTGATCAGAAAATTCACTCAAAAGTTACAGCTGTTTGAATATTTACATACCATTTTTGTATGGACAGCAGCCAAAATTGTATGGAGACTTGTATGGGTGAACCAATGACACAAAATAGCTTATTTGGTCACAGGGAAGGCCCCCACAAAGTTTGAGCCAAATAAAAAAAATCAAATAAAATCCATTTCCGGTTTTGGTAGAGAATTGCTCATATGTAGATATTTAAGTATTATTCGTATTAACGATTAGTATTAACGAAAAAAAAGTTCTCCGATCGGGCTCAAAATTGTTCTGGGGATTCCTTTACCGAAATAATTAGACATGTTTTGATTTTTTATAGCAGTTTTTATAACTTTACTTATTTTGTTTAAAAAAAACTTTGAAATAAAATGTTGTTAAGAAACACAAACATTGAATTTTAAAATTTCATAGTCCAAATTTGTTTTTTTTTTTATTTCATTCATGAATTAGTATTTATTGCGATATAACAGTGAAACAGTGAAAATTGTGTGTTGATATAATTGCGAAATTAAAAAAAAAAAATAGAAATGTCCTGACCTGTCCTGACTAATTTTTAATGAATTATACTGTTGAAGTTGCCATGTTCACATAAATGCCTCATTTGCATTTTTTTTTTAATTTTTGAGTAAATTATGCAGTCTGGTTCTACAGCATGTCAACTTTCAGAAGAAAAAAAAGCTGCACTTAAATTTCATTTTTCACGAAATTTTAACAAGTTACCATTTGTGTGTGACCAATTTGCTTTGGTTTTTCCTCAGAATGCTGTTTTTGCATATGGTAACTTTATGCGAGTTTTTGAGTTATAGCAGTTTTGACACAAAAGGGTTAATGTCCCATCTAAAATTTCGTCAAACATCGGTGGGCAAAAAAATGTTTGATTCGAATTTAAATACTCACTGAAAATTTTTTTACAATCGATTTAAATCGATTCAGAATAAAATGTACAACGTCCATTGTTGAATTTTTGATTAAATAAGGCACTTCTGAGCTTTTCAGAAATTTTGAATTTTGCGACCATAGATCGAGAGAAGGCGTAAGATTTTTTCATACATTAATTGATATTATGAAATTTTTGAAAGCAATGTTATAATGTAAAAAATTACTTTGTGATATTCTTTGCTTAACAATTGTAAAAATTTGGCTTGAAATGTGATATCCAAATTTTTTTTTATTTGTTTGCCCGCTCCCCCTTGACTTTGACCAGAGCGGAGGTACAAAATCTTTAAATAAAATTTCAACTATCCTTTTTTTGAATGCACCTGGACTCCAGGTCCTGGAGTCAGGGGTCTTAAAAAACACCCAATTAGCAAAAAAAACGAAAATTTTGGTTTTGAAAATCAAAAACCATGCTAAATTTCTCTCAAGGACCCACATTTTTAAAATATTACCGCAAACATAGATCTACGCTTCCATACTCCTAATTTCCGGCCTGGTAACGGGGACACCGGCTCGATGTTGGCTTGTATCTCCCTCTCCAAAAGTACCATACATTCCTGGCAGCTCACCCCGTCAAAGGATGGGCGCATCGTCCTTTCAACCATTTTCCCGGCACTGACCAGCAAAAAGATATGCCCACGCAGCGTCCCGTCCAGCAGTGGTTTATTATCATCGAAGCCACTTCATCACAGTAAAATGCACAAACTGATTGAACATCAGCGCAGCGTTCCCTCGGTACATGAATGGATGATGGAGTGGCCACATTCAGGTCCCTTCCATTGGTCCCGGCTGGAATATGGGAACTCTCTTCACAAAAAGCCGTTCCCGAACCGCCGTTGAAGTATACTTTGCACATGGCGGTCAATAGTTGTAGTTTTAATGAATAGGAGGTCCAGGCGGTGGCGCTTTTCCAGTCACTATACCGGGAACCATTTTCCGCAGTCAGACCGCGGTTAGCCGCACTCCGGTGGTCAAACTGCTAGAACAACGCGCTGGATTCGTACACACGCACTCCTAGTATGGTCCAGGCTCTGGCGGAAGATGGCACGCGGAACGAGCTGGAACCTGGGCTAACCCTTGAGGTGGGGTATCCGTTGTGGATTTGAAACCCTTTTAGACGATAAGAGATACCTTTTACATGTTTTAAAAAAATTATCAATTTAATCAAAGCAATTGTTAAATGTATATTTTGGCGAATCATTATTTTTTACATGTGCAAAGGGTTAACGAAAAACCTACTACTAACGGTTATAAATTAACTAGCTTGCAAAAGGACAGTCTCGGAAATGGTGATAATAATATATTCGAGTAGCATCCAGTGGCGAAACCCAACAGAGAGCGAGATACCATTTTATTTTCACCACGTGGGTGCATGTGCGTGGAGCCGCCTGGTGATTTGTGGCCACGGGAGTAAATTAAAATGCCTTTCCTCCACCGCATCCACCCACCACCCTCATGTGACCTGCTCAGCGGTCCTGAAGCATTTTCCTCTCTCTTTCACAGAATAAAAAAAAAGATAGGAAAAGACTCCCCATTTATTAAATTGTTCATTGTTAGCACCGTCGCGAGAAACGAAAACGTCGGAAGTGAAAGCTGTGAAGTAAAAGTGCTACCGGAAGTGGGACGTGAGGGTGGGGGCGAAGTCAAATTCCGAGCGATATTAAAAAGACAACGACGAAAAGGAAGTTCGCTTTTCGGGAAACTGGCGGAACGAACCGAAAAGAGAGAAAAAAAAATAATAATTTAATGGCGAAAGTCGGCGCAGCAGCTTCATACATTAATGTTTTGCCACATCCTGGGGAGTGGCAGGTCCCCCGGGGGATAAGTCCTCGCGGTTCATACGAGGAGAATGGTAATCTGCTTTCAGAATCGTAGTATCGCATTAATACACATTAGAGAAATTGTTTAAAGATTTTAATGCTATTTTTATTATTTATTAATAAGTGAATAATGCATTGAAATTTTATCAAGGTTTCTAAGTATTTTTTCTGAGTGTACACAACCCTCGACGACCCGGTCATTCTTTCCAGCAAACGACCGCGTTTGGCCACACATACTGAATTTCCGTTCTACGATTGGTGGTCCATGCTTTTTTGCAATTGGGTAATTCTCTACCAACTCACACGAAATCGGGAAAAGTTGCCCCGAACCCTCTTAGATTTTCGTGAAACTTTGTCCTAAGGGGTAACTTTTGTCCCTGATTACGAATCCGAGGTCCGTTTTTTGATATCTCGTGATGGAGGGGTGGTACGACCCCTTCCATTTTTGAACATGCGAAAAAAGAGGTGTTTTTCAATAATTTGCAGCCTGAAACGGTGAGACGATGAACGAAACAAATTTGGTGTCAAAGGGACTTTTATGTAAAATTAGACGAGCGATTTGATGGCGTACTCAGAATTCTGAAAAAAACGTATTTTTCATCGAAAAAAACACTAAAAATGTTTTAAAAATTCTGCCATTTTCCGTTACTCGACTGTAAACAATTTTGGAACATATCATTTTAAGGGAAATTTAATGTTATTTTCGAATGTACATTGACTCAGAAGGGTCATTTTTTCATTTAGAACAAAAAATTTCATTTTAAAATTTCGTGTTTTTTCTAACTTTGCAGGGTTATTTTTTAGAGTGTAACAATGTTCTACAAAGTTGTAGAGTAGACAATTACAAAAAAAAGTATGTACCTGATGAAACTTTTGCTTCGATAATTTTGTTTGATTGTTTTGAGCTTCAGGTTTGAAACATCATATTCTTAAATTTTTTTATAGCAACATGGATTTAGGAATGCTTTTTTTAAGAAGATTTTTTTTAACAAGTTAGTTTCTTCAGCAATAATATAATAATAATATTGAGGAATACACTAAAAGAAATCACTACTCTCATAAAAAATCGTTTCTATTTATACTTTTAAGGGACCATCCATAAACCACGTGGAAACTCGACCCCCCCCCCTTTGTGGACAATTGTCCATACAAAAAATCTTTTTTTGTATGGAGCGTGGGCAATCACCAACCTACCCCCTCCCCCACCCCCCTAAAGTGTCCACGTGGTTTATGGATGGTTCTAATTGCTGAAAGAATTTACAAAAGAAAGTATTTCAATTTGTAAATTATTGTTTATGTTTTGTGACGATTTCCAACAATTCTATATTTTTTATTCGAATTCATAAATTTTGAATAATATGATTCCATGAAATTGGAAACTCATTTGTTCTTTACAACTAGGACTAGTGATTTTTTACAGCAAAAGAAAATAATCGTGGCATGCCCATCTAAATTTAAAGGCATTTTCAAGATACTCTCTGTGTAAAATAACGGTGTTTATGAATGTTACTTTAAGAACTAGCAATAGTTCAACATACAAAATATTTACTCCTGACTCAGAATATGAAATACATTTTTTAATACAGTTCAAATTTGTCATTATTGAGTCATTAACTAAAATCTCTCCAAAACAAAGAAATAAAAATTTATCTATTTCAGCAAAAGTTGATTATTTTGAAAATGCACAAACAAAGTTCCATGTACAACAGTTTCTTGAAACATTTAGTATTGATACAATCAGAAAATTAAAAATAAGTTTAAAAATGCTTAACAAATTTCATGTTAACATGAATTATATTTTGAACCAAAATGAATACAAAACTTAATTTCTGCCCGAAATGAATTCTTGAAATATAGTTAAATTAAATTGCATAATCAAATCGATGCATACAGTTTTTTAAATCCATTTTTATTGTTGATATATTGCATTAAGGAATTTTGTATTGGTTTGGTGTCTTCGGCCATGTTGTTTGTATTGAAAAGTTGGAAAATGTTCAAATGCAAAAAAGTGTATTATTTTCAATTTAAACCTAAAATGCTAATAAAACATCAGTATGCACAAAAAATAAACAGCAATTTATAATTTGATGATTTATTAGGTAGCATATCAAATCAACTGCCAACCAATAGTGTCGAAATAAAGAAGAAGAAAAAGTCCTAGCGAAGGTTAAAAGTAAGCAATTCTTTACGAAATCGGTTATTTTTATTTATTTTAATTTTTGTATTTTGTAATTCGGCTTAAACTTTTTTGGTGCCTTCGGTATGCCAAAAGCTTAATTTTGCATCATTAGTTGTAGGTACAGTATGTAAAAAAAGTATTTACACCCCTTGGACACAATGCACATTTTGTGATGAAACATGTAAAATATTTAAAGTTTGACAAAACGTAGTACTACGTTTTGTTTATAGAAAACGTAGATGTCTGGGTATCAAAAGATCGGAAATTTTATGCCCTTTCCGATTCCACATAGGTTGGCTTGTGAATCGTGGACCGGTTCGGATGCCGGCGGATTTTCCGATGAAGTAATTCCGGGTAGGTACGAAATTCTAACGAAAAATTTATTCTATCGATACAAAGACCCCCAAAACGGTGTAATACCCACTCCAAAATGTTTATTTAGCAATTCTATGGTAATATATTGATATTTAGTTAAATTAAAAGTTTGCAAAATTAAGTTTAGATAAGTTTAATATAGAATGTCCAGAGTTATATAAACTTTTAGTAATGAGGTGGTCACCCTGTATTGAAGTGTTGGTTAAGAGTGGTTACAACGTCGATAAGGTGGATTTTGACCTCAATTTGTGGAATTCAGTGATTTTAAAACGAAAATGTTGCGATGGAACGCGGTCAATTGTCTTATTTTTATTATTCTTGATCGACTGACGGGAGACGAAACTTATCTAGTTAAGTTTTTGACATCGCGCCAGGGGATATGACAGCAACCGTTTCATTCTCCCAAATTTTCGAATTCGAGTGAAGATTTAAACTGTGTGCATCGTGAAAAATGAAAAGTGAAGTTTTGAGGGGTTTGTGAAAAAGTGCCTTTTCCATAGCAAGGGTCTCATTCAGCCTCTGTTTTTGATGACCGCGGGTGTTTGAAGGATTGAGTGTGGTTAAAAAAAGTCAGATGAGCTGACAGTGCGGCGAGGGGTGACAGCTCGTCGGAGCTGAGTGTTTGGTGTCAGTGTGGCAACTTCCACGCCACTAAGCTCGCGGTGGTCGGTGGCGGAACTAGATAAGTGCAGTGATGCCTTATTCACAGGATCCCGGTGAGTTTGTTCCGAGCAAAAAGTTTTAGTATTTCGAAAAAGAACTACGCCGCGTCTTTTGCATTTTTATAATTTATGTTTTAGTTCAATTCACGTCGCGGTTGCTGCAAAAGATTTCCGTTACCGTTGTCGTCGTTGGTTTACTCCGTTTTGTTTGTTTGTTACGGATGGAAGGATTGGAAGATGGCGGTCGAGTTGGACGCATGCCGTGTGGCACCGGTTTGTTTTTTTCGATTTTTATAGTGTTAGGTTTACGAAACGGGTTGTTAAAGTGGTCGAGTCGTCGCGAGTGATCATTGCCTTACGGGTAAAGGTGAAATTTACTGAAAAAAGTTGTGAAAATGGATTTTTCACTTGATTTGTTCCACAAGAAGAGCAGTCAAAAGCATCCTGCAGTGGCGTTCTGCCCTCCGGAAGGGGGTATAAATGTGTGTGTGACGGGTTTTGTCCGACTGGTGTGAGTGTGTAGTGAATTTGGCGTCTAGCGCCGACTGCATGAGAGAGAGAAAGAGAGTAGCGAATGATGTTCGTGATGCCTTGGAAACATGTTTCTGTGTGTCCGAAAATTGGCAAAAAGTGGACTGATTTGTCGTGGAAGAGGATTCAACGCGGGAGTGCTGCAGACGGCTGGATCCATGTCTTCGTTCCGCCCGGACGGCAGACTAGCGGCCGGGTCGACGATTGAAGCAGCAGCAGGCAGAAGCGGGTGAGCAAGTTCCAATAAGAACATTTTTTAAGGTGTGAATGAGTATGCGTGTGTAGGTGAGCGAATGAAATTGAGCCGAAACAACTTATCTAGATGACTTTTGATTAGGGGAGCGGTGCCATGTTTTGGGTGCTGACAAATTTACGAACGGTTTTTCGTAGTATGTTGAAATTACCAATGTTTTAGAATGTTTCGGCTTAATTGAGAATGGTCGTGTGAGTGTATCCGTTTATTTTTGTTTTCATTTAAAAAAATGTTTTTTTCAGCTAACACAGTTTTATAAATTTCGGTTTAGTTCTAGCTTTCGGTTGTTTCGATTCGGTTCGCGATCGTTCAAATAAAACGTTTGCTCTAAAAGTTCGCTAATTTTAACGGTGATTCAGGGTTTTCACAGCCGGCTGTCTAAGGCTGAATCGAATCGATTACGGGTAACCGGGCCAAGCGGTAGCTTTGCAGGATTGATCGTGAGTTTTGCGTCTTATTTCAGGCTTAGAGTGATAAAATCTCGCCGCCGGTTGAGTTTGTCGATGTGGTTTTGTTTCAAATAACCTGTTAATTCCACTAAAAAGAGTCCGTTTTGCGATGCCTGTCCGTCGGGTCGCATGTTTTTTTTCGCGTCGTTTGTCGTCTCGAAATTACTTTTTAGCTTTATAGCTCGTAAAGCACGGTGAAAAATATTGTTTCAACGCGTTCAAGTCCTTCAGATATCATCATAACTCATCAATAATTAATTGGTCGCTCATCTTATAATAATTTAAAAGTATAAATAGTCTCAGGTCAACTCTACGTAAATATGTTACGCTGAGTATAATATTTCACCTTTTAATTACACATAATTTTGATTCTATCTTTCCGCAGCCGGCTGTCTAAGATTGAATCATTTATGCTAAACTCAACACCAAATAACCGGGAATAGTCTCATCCGCATCATCCGATTGTTTGCCTTGAGAATACATAATACTTCACCCTATTAAACGAAATTCATTGATTATTGGGCCACATCATCATCCTCTATGATGAATCCTGGCCATTACCCTTTCCCACTAACAAAATCCCAAGTAGAAGTAGTTTTCCGGCACACGCGGGGGTGTGGATATCGTATAGAACCCACCCTTGGTAGCAGCCTGTGCTAACTAACATTCCCGTCCCATCCCCTCGAGATCTACAAACTGACATGGCGGGCGCCGTTGGTGGCCAACGACTGTTTCCTATTCGCACCGGCTCTAGTTTTGATGATCGTGATGTTTTATCTTTTCAGCGCATTCATGCATGCTGTTGATAAGGGAAACATCATTTGATCGTTGAAGCGTATGACCGGATGTGTTGATAGGATTTTACGGTCCTGTTCAGCAACGGAGAAGGACAACCATGGGTGGTCTCTCATGCTCATGCTCATGCTCAATGTCCAGAGTTATATAAACTTTTATACTAAGTAGTTAGTAAACTTTATATTCAATCCAAACTATTTTTTTAATCAGTCAAGGATGCCTATTTGGAGTTGGGAGACTGGATTCATGGTGATTTGGCAATAAATAACTTTATTTGTGTTAATTTTTCGAAAGGTGTACAAACTTTTTTTGCACCTTTTTTGATTTTTGTAATAGTATTTGTTATATAACCTTTTATAGAAATCATCTTTTCATGAGCTTTTTGTAGCAAAATGTTTGGCATGAGTTTCTAAACAAAACGTAGTACTAGGTTTCTGTCAAACTTTAAATATTTTACATGTCCTATCACAACAAGTGCATTGTGCCCAAGGGGTGTAAATAATTTTTTTACATACTGTATGTATAAGGACTACACTGAAAAAAATGGTACACGGTAAAAACAATTTAAGTGATTTTTAAATTCACTTTTTGTCACTAAAACTTGCAAACTTTTCAGAAATTTTCTGAACGGGCAAAAAATCTTTGACCGAGTTATGAATTTTTGAATCAATACTGATTTTTTTCAAAATTATTGTCTCAAAAATTTTTCAACTATATTTTTCGATGAAAAATCGACTTTGTAACCAAAAAAGTACTGTAGTGAAATTTTGATAAAGTGCACCGTTTTCAAGTTATAGCCATTTTATGGTAACCTTTTTTTGAAAATAGTCGCAGTTATTAATATTTTTTAATTAGTGCCCTTGTTCGAACCCTTTTGAAATTTCTTTTTTTTAAGCTGAGAAAATTCTGTATGTTTTGCTTTTTTGAATTTGTTTATACGACCCTTAGATGCTGAGATATAAAAAAAAAACTTGAAAATTGATGTTTTCTAAGTCTCACCCAAACAACCCATAATTTTCAAATGTCGATATCTCAGCAACTAATGGTCCGATTTTCAATGTTCAAATATGAAACATTCGTGAAATTTTCCGATCTTTTCGAAAACAATATTTAAAAAAAATTAAATCAAGACTAACATTTCAAAAGGGCCAAATATTCAATATTACGCCCTTTTGACATGTTAGTCTTCATTTACAAAAAAAAAATAAAATATTGTTTTGCATTCTGGAAATATCTGAAAAGTTGACATTTGATGTCCCCTAAAACATATCAGAAAATGTAAAAACAATAAAAATAGCGATTTTTACAAAACAAGTTTCAGTGTCAAAAGGTGAAATTTTAAATCACCGACAATTTTTTACCGTGCATCATTTTTTTCGGTATAGTCCTTATCCATACCTACAGCTTTGCCAAGACACCAAATCGATCAAAAAATTCCTTCAAAAGGTACAGATTATTGCATTTTCATACATCATTTTTGTATAGACAGCTAGCCAGTAGCTGTAAGTATGAAAAATTATATGGACAAACTAATGATGCAAAATGGCATCTTTGGGCATACCAAAGGCACCAACCAGGTTCAGCCGGATTAAAAAATACAAAAAAATCGAATGACCGAAATCTCAGAGAATTGCTCGTATTTAACCCTCTAACGTCCATGGTAGAGCACCACTATCTTTTGTGTTCAAAATTAACTGCAACCATGCATTTTTTCAACCTGGTTCATTAGCTTATATAGAATGTTAACTTATAACCAATAAAATTTCTTCCAATTCAAACGTAAAAACGTGAACGTGAAAAACGTAAAAAATCTCGATTTTGCTCTGGGCGGGAAGGGGTTAAAGGACAGTCATGAAAACTTTTTGAAATTAAAATTCTAATGATTGAATCGGACTTGAATTCTTAAAAATCAAAGGAAATATATGCATGAAATATATAAAAAAGTGATACTTGAGTTATGGCTGAAATATTAAAAAAACATAATTAAGCTCAACCTCATTACCCGTTCCGGGCTCTGAAGTTTCCGGGGCAATCTCTCAACTCTCGCTCAGCCACCGAGCTCACAAAAGAAGAATCACCGTCACCGGCAGTCGCATAAATGTGTATTAATCATTCCGAATTAACCAATTAACCAATTGTTTGAACGCGTTCGAATGCAAATATTTTTCAGCCACGCACAAAACTCCATCACACACATGGAAACGTATATTTTCCCCAAAACGGATTTGCCGTGAAAAAAAAGCTTTCCCTCGTCCTCCCCGACTTTTCCCCTCGAAATGGCCCACATTAACACCAGCTTTTTCATATTTATTGAATTTTATTTCATTTCGGTTTCATTCATTATACATGGCAATATGTTGAAATTTTGTCGCCACAAATATATTTAACGTGTGTGTGCGTTGTGTTTGAGTGTGCCGTCGGTTGGGGGCGAAAAAATTGTTAAAATATTTATTTTCTGCCCCGTTCGATTTGGTGGCAGCCGCCGCCGTGTTTGTGTTGTTTTTCCCTCCGTGCAAATTTATGTTTATGCAGTGCGCTCACAGCTTCTGTCATTTAATGCAGCAGCTGCAAAAATGGTTGATTTCTGCACTCAAAACTTTAAGCTTAAAAACAATAGAGCGCACGATTTATCGCGGCTGCACAAAAGGCTCAAATTTGAAAGCAGCAGGAGTGGGGATGATTTGTGGAGGATAAATATATTTGCGAAATTGGGGTTCGGTTTAAATGTTTGAATGAAGTTGATGGCAAATTTGCTCTCAACAATGACACTCTAATAGAAGGTGAAATTGACTCTATTACCTGTTTGGGTACAATATGATGTTATTCAATGGCTTTGTATCATTTTGTTGGGAAATGTTTTTTTATTGAATTTCTGGTATTAATCATTACAAATTTGGGCTCTAAAATAGTTTAACACTCATTATATCTGGAGTTTTTTTAAAAGGTCCAATAAACCCAATTTTATTGTTTTACTTTTTGGCTGTGCAGAAAACTCTATGGATAAATTTTTATCCTGACTTTAGCTGAATCTGTCGAACAAATTATTGTAAAAATTAACTTGCAATCTGTTTTAAGAAAAATTACAATTTAATATGTTCAAAGAGGCAACACACGATTTGAAAAGATTTGCGACGGTCTTATTCTGAACAGTTCTCTACCAAATCGACGGATATTGAGCATTTTTTTTTTATTTGGCACAAACTTTGTGAGGACCTTTCCTATGACCAAAAAAGTCATTTTGTGATATGGGTAAACCAATGCAGTCCAGATTCGTTTATCCGGAGGCCTTGGCAAAATTTCACTTCTGATAATCGAAACTTCGGATATTCGAATTACAATTTTTTTTACGTTGTCTTATTTTTTTTATTTTTGAGCTTTAGTACGACCTCTACTACTACTACTACTACTACAAGGTGATTTAGAATTTTTAAATCCAAGAAGGCGGCCAAAATGGTGGTGTATATATATTGAAAAAAAAATGTTTTTTTTTTAATTTTATAGACAATCAACCGTTCAAATTTGTCTATAATTGTGTCGCAAAACTCAAATTTAACGTTCAAAGTAAAAAAAAAATAAAAAAAAAATATTTTTTTTTTCGTTCGTGATTCGATTATCCGAAGTTCCATACAAACCTTCGGATAATCGAATTTCGCATAATCGAAACTTCGGATAATCGAGTCTGGACTGTACAAGTCTCCATTCAATTATGGTAGCTGTCCATACAAAAATACGTTAGGAATTTTCTAATCGTTAGAAAAATGTTGTCCAATATTGTTCCTTTAGTTCTCGAATATGAAAACGGCCACTTTTCAACGAAAAAAATAACAGTAGGAATGCAAAAAGTGGCAAAACAAAGTTTTTTTTCAGCATGAGTGGTACGTTTATGCAACGAGGTTCACCGAGTTGGATAAATAGGATGAGTGCGAGTTTTATACAACATTTGTTTGCAATTCCGAAAAACACCAAATGCCAAATGTCCAATAGGGTGCCCAAACAAAATCACCCCCTGCTCCACAAGCGATAAACGTTTTTTTTGGGTAATTTTAAGTATCAGTGTTAATTTTGAGTTTGAGTGAATTTGGTTAAGATTAACCCATTGATACTTGAAAATGCATTTTAATAGTAGTTTATGCAACAAGGTGCAAAAAGAAGATTTTTTCAGCACGAGTCGTACATTTATCCAACGAGGTTCACCGAGTTGGATAAATACGAAGAGTGCTGAAAAAATCAAGTTTTGCAACGAATTCCATACAACATTTTTTGCAATTCCAAAAAACACATACTGAGTGAAATTTTATGTCAAATTTTCATGTATTTTGTCAATAAATCGTTTAAATCAAAAAAATGTTGAAAAGTGTTACTTTTCAAAACATGTGCCAAAAAGTTCAACTTTTCAGCACCCATTTGAGTGCTGAAAAGTAGAACTTTTCAGCATTTATTTTGAAAAGTGTTGCTATTCGATTCTGTTATTTTTGGTACAGAAAAGTAGGCTATTTCGTCGTTCAAGAATGACAGGTAAAGTAAGTAGTTTTACGACGGAATTGCAAAAAATACTTTTAAGAATACTTGGATGAAATTAGTGCGCCCTGCAGACAAATCTGTGAGAAATTATGTTTTCAAAATATTTTTCCTACTTTTCTAGAGCGTCCAATTTCCCGGGGTTACAAAATTCCCGGGAAACGGAAAATGTTCAACGAATTTCCCGGGAATTCCCGGGAAATTTGAAATTTATCTAAACTTGTTCTAATCCTGGTTTTGATTAATATTATTAATATTTTGCAATAAAATTGTATAGAATAGCAACTTAAATGGTAAAAATAAGCGTGAGGATCAATTAATGCCTTGACTGCTTGTAAAAAAGCATACAACTTCAAGAGAATATATAATTTGCTTAGCTTTTATTGTTAGTTGTCTTTCAATTCGTACAAAATATTAACAAAAATGATGGTCAATTTTTTTTTGTCAAGAAGTAGGTATTATTTTTTAATCACAGTATTTGGACAGTGAGTAAAATAAATCCATTTTCCAAAACCATATAATTGCTTTCAAATTTTTCTCTGTAAACAGTTTGAGAGAATATGATAAAATAATATTGAATATTGAAAATTTTACTGAAACAAAAAGAAAAAAAAATGCAGAAAAAAAATCATCCCGGCAATTTTTTTTCAGGACAAATCTTACTGGTTACAGCCCCTTAATAAATAGATAAGCATGAAATTTACATCAGAATCTTCTTTTTCACTTGAAATACCAATTTTTGATGTTTGCATTTTGTGGGTACCCATGATATAATAAAAAGTAGTTTTTTAATGAATTTTTAATGATTCAGCCTTAAAATTAACTTCGGTTGAAAGAACTTTCGTAATTTTTGTTGTCCAACAAATAACGAATCTCTATTCTCAGTTGTGGATGTTTCAGAAAATTATATCATCTGGAATAAACCTTGACATGAAATTTTTAGACGGTCTGACGAAGTTTAATAAGAACAGTAAATTGAATTGAATAAAATAAAATTAAAATCCTTCATTTTTTTGTGAATAAAAAAAAGTGTCTGAAAGCTAAGAAAATGTTTACTTCCGCTTGAACTTCGGGAATTCCCGGGAAATTTAAAAATTTGACCCAGAGAAGGAAAGTTAAGTAATTTCATGACGGAATCACAGAACAGTAATAGTCTATGCAACAAGTTGCGAAAACAAAAATTTGAAAAAAGTCAAATTTGCAACAAGTTGCTTGCGCTTTTTGATTGAATTTTTTTCACGATCATCCATGTGTTGAGTAAATTCACCGTTTGAAACAAAACAATATTTAAAAATGTTACTTTTCGTTACAAGTTTTGAAAAGTTCAACTTTTCAGCACCCATTTCAGTGCTGAAAAGCAGGACTTTTCAGCACTGTTATGAAAAGGTATTGATTTTCAAATCTGTTATTTTTGGTAGTTAAAAGTAGGCCGTTTTGTTTTTCCAGAATGACAGGAAAAGTTGACAGTTTCACAGCGGGATTTAAAAAAAAAACAATTTTTCAGCATCCATTTGAGTGCTATGCTGTTTTGTATTTTGTCAAACCAGACGCATTAAATTCGATTTAAGGTCCCATACGCCAATATTGAATTGTACAATAATAGTATTTTCGCAAATATCCAGATGTTAGATATGAACAAAGAGTCAAATGTTTCACAGGTTAAGGAATCGGTCCCAATTCCATCCATTGCACTAGTTTCCAGTACAGTCCAGACTCGATTACCGAAGGCCTTGGAAAAATTTCACTCCGGATAATCGAATCACAAAAAAAACTTTTTTTGTTGTTGTCTTATTTTTGATTGTCGAGTTAAAGGGTCTGGAAGGCATCATTCCCGGTCGGCCATTTGGCGGCCATGTTTGTTTTAGAAAAACATTCAAATCTTGATTCAGAATGTATCAATCGAAAAATGGGTTTCTTTGTGTTTTTTGTAGAAGCATTTTACATATGGTGATTATTATTTACATTTTAATTTACTATTTCTGAACCCTGAATTCAGAACCATCATTGAGAGTCATTGCCTCAAGAGTGAAAGACACTATCTACGACCTTAAGTATAACACCAAAACGAAAAATAAATAAATTTAGATTTATTTATTTGAGATTGAGAGATTGAATATCTAAAAAAAATTGGTAATTTAATATGCTACACAGAACTCACACAGAATATGGGCACAAAACTTGAATTTGATGTTAAAAGTAAAAAATAAAGAAATACGAAAACAATTGTTCATGATTTGATTATTCCGAAAGTTATAAAAAAACTATTTCAAATTATTCCGAAAGTTAAGATATCCGAACTTCGGATAATCGAGGCTTCGGATAATCGAATCGGTATCACATTTTTTTCGTATCTTTGTTATGAGTCGTTATAAAAAAATATGCAATTGGTAACATATTAGGCATTTAACCACACGAATTCGATGAATTTGGGGTCGATGAACATTGCTGTTAAGAATAAAAATCTTTACCTTTCTTTAGTAAGAAAGGCAAAAATATTATAGGTAAATATATGAAAAAAAATAAAAAAATTATTCGATTATTCAAAGTTGAAAACAGTAATTCTACAAATTCGGAACAGTCTACAGTTTTCCCAATGCTTAAAAAATCATTGCATATCGGTAATTGGATATAATGAATTGCTTTATCCTTCATTTGAAAGCTTTTCTCGGGACCTTTGAACTTTAAGACATTATGTAAATAATTGAAATCCAAAGTTCGGAAAAACATTTCTTAAAGATGTAAAAAGACTTGTGTTTGCTCCTCATATTTTGAACAACATTATCACTTCATATGTTGAGATTAAAACTTTCGCTATATTATATTTTTTCGAATTGTTTGATCATTTTTCTATGGTATTTAAAACTAAATTCAGTTGCTTCATGCTTGAAGTACAATAACATTCCAGAATTATGGAACAAGAATTTTTCAGGTAGCGTTGTGCTGCACTTGGTAAAGTAGTCAATGTTTTGTTGAAATTTATAAATGTTTACTTGTGCATTTGCTAGATAATAACCCAAACAATCCCATTTAAATAGTTGACAAATTACCACCAAAGTGTTACGAGTTTTAGGTGTTTCGAATATGTGGGATGACTGGATTATTACTTAAAAGTAATTATTCCATATTTTCAACAAATTTTGAGATGATTTTTTGATACCTACAAAAAACTAATCCATGCTATTCGTTACTTATTAAATTATGGGTATTCATAACTTTTCTTCACTTATTAAAACTGACAGCCAACATCGGCCAAAAGAAGTCACAAAAAAAACGCAAACATTTTTTCACGAAACCTCAACATCATTTTCAACCTTCCTGCAACTCCTCAACGTCAGCAAACTTTTTTTAAATGCATAAACCTCCCAAGAGTGCACCACCCGCAGCTCTTCTTACGTTGGCTGCAGCTGCTGCTGATACTGCCAGCCTTCACCATTCTTCATCGTCATCCCACAACACTGCCGGGTTGATGTCTCAACTGACCAACAACTCCGGCGACGTCGGAGCCAGCCAGAACTTAGCCGACCGGAAAAATGTAAACAGAACCACTTGGCGCGACGCAGATTCCTCTTGGTCAGCTGAAATTTCAAAACACTTACCCCGATCACGATGACTCGCTGGCTGGCTGATTTCAGTTCCAGTTCAGGAGTTCAATGTTTCAGGGTCACTGGTCACCAAATCACTCGGAAGCAAAACGCACTCACTCAACACTTTTTTTTTCTTCGTTTTTTTTTTCTCCTTCTGCGATTTGTTGTTCTTGTCACCACACGGAACTTGGAATTCGCGCGTCAATGTCCCCCCTTAGGGGAAGGCGGTCCGTTTCCCGGAACGGGAGGCGCAAAAAATCTGTTGATTGTCTGGGACGACGGCGACGAAGTCGACGGGATGATGTGAAATTAAATTATTTGAACCATAATCAACGAGCTGATACTAATCGAATCACAGCCCTGAACTTGGAACCGTTTTGTCGTGTGCCGTGTGGCCACACAAACCACGCGCGCGGTGACGTTGGAGGGTGGCCTCCGAATAAATCTTTCTACTCTACTGGGCACACAACACACGTGGCCGGGGATTCCCCAGCGGAGCAGCCCTGATTCGAGTGAGTGATCAATTCCGCAGGACTCACGGTCTCGTCTACCAGCAGTCTACCGGAAGTTCCGACACTCTGGACGAGCCAACAGCTGGTTGTTTGCCTTTTTGCCGCCTGGCTGGTTCTGAACACACATGAGTTGGCGGGCTGGCACGGTACCCCGGAGTTTGACTCCGGCAACTCCGGCACCGTCGTCGTCGTCGTCGTTGCTCACTCACACTCTTGGACACTGCGAGGAGGTTCGGCCAACGACGTCGTCGCTTCTCTTCCGCCGCGTGCGTGTCACGGAATTTCCCGTTTCCGTCGAAAAGGCCCGTCGTCGTCGTCGTTGGTACAGATTCCAACGTCCTCACGGAGAGCCGGAAAATTCACACTCCGGTTGGCACCGAGGAACGATAAATACAGAAACACATGTACCGATGTGCAGTCATCCGCAGTCGAAAAGGGAACTATTCATCTGTGCTTTTTGTTTTGATTTGACTTGGCCAGAGAGGGACAACGTTCCGACGACCTCCCGCCCCGAACCCCGGTTCCCGAGGTTCCTGCAAAGCATACACACGCAAACACCGTTTCAATGTGTGTGTGCGCAAATGATCGAGAAATATTATGCATACCTCCGGTTAAGGTGAAGCCGTTGATCATTTTCGAACAAAATCGATCATCACTATAAAATATTCTGTATTAAATTCATTTTAACGAATTTCTGCACCAAAAGGAATCAGCATGTGCCAGTTGTTGCCTTCTTGAAGCCACTGAAGGAATTTTTGATCTAAATCAATTGTGTTTCAAAATTTATATAATTTTGTGGCACAGTCATTGACGTCCTAGTTGGCAATCATTGATTAATGACGATTTCCATAACTTTACAAGGAATGGGATAATCGTTACCAAAAGGAATCAGCATGTGTAGGGCACTATTCTAAACAACTTGTAGAAGGAATTTTGTCAAAATATCAATAGCGACGCAAAATTTATATCTTTGAACGAAAAATCATGGCAATGATGGAAGTCTTCACGTTAAACGACGCACACGGAGTCGTACCCGTCCCCCCACCTTCTATGTACAAACGCGCACCAACACCAGCAACGCCATTCACCAACACACCTAACCCGCAACCTCCTTGGCTGTTATCCTGATGATGACGGCCGTTTGCTCAATGATTGTCTCATGTTTTACATCGCTCCAGCTCCATCTCGCTCGCACCCCCGCCGATGAGCGGCGTCCGCTCTCACTTGAGAAACAACAGAGAGGGAGCGAGCGACGCCACCCAGTAGGCGAGTAGCGCCACCATAGGAGAGAGGAGCCCGTTTTCATTGTGGTGCCGGCAGTCGTCGTGGGAGTGTGTTCAACGGTGAGTGAGTGGAGTGATGATTTTCTCCGCGAACGATGGAGATCGTTGCCTGGGAGGATGATCGAAGCTGGATCGAGGATCGGTTATGTTGTGGTGGGTGGGAAGTGCGAGTGATGAACAGAAAGAAGGGGTGGTTTTGAAACAGTGAAGATCGTTAGAGTGATGTGGTGAGCCAATAAGTGATTTGAAAAAAGCCGACGGGAAAATTTATTAAGATTAAAATTTTTGTGATAAAAATATGAGTCAATATGTTGAATAAATGTTTCAAAATATAATAATGGATTTGTCGACGTTTTTGCAATAATATATCTCTGGATAGTTATGAAAAGGATGCAAAGACCATGCATTTACATACATACGTTAAATTTATAAAAATCAATTCTAAAATCTACGTTCTTCAAATGATTGAAACTAAAAGAAAAAAAATGTTTAAAAAAAATGAGTTTTAAGGTTATGGTGAATTTTGCATTCTTTTGAAAACAAATCCGAGATGTTAAAAAAATTGCAACATGAAAGAAATCCAAATTAAATGTATTAAAATAAAAAATGTGTGTGTCTGTGTGCTTGCTTTTTGTTTCATAACCCGTAATCGAGTTAAGGTTATTTAAGTATTTTTAACAAATGAGTATTTGTATTTGTATTTTGAAACATTAAATTACAAAAAAAAACAGCTTACTATCTACCCAAGTCAAGTTCTAAAAATCGGATAAATCAAATGAGAAAAAACTAGATTGTCATGAAGCCCTGACTAAATTAACCGAAGTCGGTAGTTGGACTCATATCCAAGTTCGAATCCCGGGGTCGATGGGAGCTTAGGTGTAAAAAGAGTTTTAGATTATTTCACTGTTTCAAGCTTTCGGATTTAAAGGCAATAAACAATTAAAATTTGACTAAAACTCAGAAATCAATTTCAATGTTCAAAGTAGACAATAAGGTCTCATAAGTATGGGAAACTATGAAATTGCAAGTTAAGTTATATTGAATAATCTAAACATACCTAACAAAAGAGGAGCAAAGAAAATAGTTTAATTTTGGAAGGTTGAAATTTTGATTGGTTGAATATTACCTCTTTTTTGAGTAATATTACTTAGAAAATGTGTATAAATGTGAACCTGATGAATATTTAACACTTTTTTGACACAAAATATGTCATCATTTCCTGATGAATATTACCATCATTTTTTTCTGTGCAGATTGAGCTAAAGAATAATGTATTATAGTATTGAGCAATTCCCACTAACTTGGACTTCGCACAAATGTATTGCTGCACTATTGCGACTTGTCTTGTCAAACTGGTCAGGGAAATTTAAAATTTCCTGAAAAATGATCAAAGCGAGCCGAGGTTTTTCAGCTATCAATCGCAATTTTAAAGTGCGGAAGTCCAGTTTGGTGGAAAATGCGACTGGAAATAAAAATAAACAACTACTGGTTGCCTAGTTTTCCAAACTATTGTTGTCAATAGAGCGAGAGAAAAGTGCGGGCCAAATCCAAGTTACAGTGCAAGGATCAATAAAACAGTTTACTGCAGTTTACTGAATATTTTGATGTGTGTGGTATTTTTCTGGGTGCAGAATAGTGGTTCGCAAAGCGGCCTCAATCTAGAACTGTCAAAGCGGAACCAATTTACTGTTCGCAAAATGATTCCATGAAGTGGGAAGTATTGTAATCGATCTATAATTTATTTTGATTTTATAATTAATTTATATTTAAGATATTCAAAGTCAACAAATCTTATGAAGAGGGTTGAAATCAAGATTAGCATAATTCGTCGCTAACATTTTAATAATAATTTTAAAATTTTAGCGATGGATTTTCAAAAATTATGAATGGCACCTGCCAAATAATATTGAATAATCTTACTCCGACATTATCACTGCGCATCAAAGATACATAATCTCGGAATTTTCATTCCGTTCCTCTTCTGATTCACAAATTTTCACCCACTTCTGACGCAATTTTTCGTCGCGTGAAAAACAAAAAAGAACTCTTTTGGCCGCCCATCGAAGCACTTAATTTTTCAGCAAAAACTCAACAGATCCAAAATGTTTCAAAACAAGTCACTTCAGCAGCAAAAAATATGTCACGCTTGAGCTTGAACATAGCCTTCTACTTTGTTTATGTTTACAACTGAGCAATTCTCTACCAAAACCGGAAATGGTTTTTATTTGTATTTTTTGATTTGGCTCAAACTTTATGGGGGCCTTCCCTATGTCCAAATAAGCTATTTTATGTCATTGGTTCACCCATACAAGTTGCTGAGATATCGACATTAGAAAATGGTGGGTTGTTTTCGTGAGACTTAGAAAACTTAAATTTTCGTGTTTCTTTTTCTTAAAGCGGCTCTATCTCAGCAACCCGAGGTCCAATCTTCAATGTCTCTTAGACAATTTTATAGCTAATTTTCTGAACTTTTCAAATAAAAATGTTTGAGAAATGGTCACTCATGGTCACTATTTTTAAAAATTGAAAAACTGCAAATATTTCGCTAAAATCAAACTTTCGGTGGCTATATCTTGAAAACAGAGCTCTTTATAAAAAAATCAGTTAAGTACTTTTCGATTGCAAATTCAATTTTGCATTAAAAAATAACATCAAATTTGTTTTTGCATGAAACTTCGTTTTTTTCCAAAAATCACTATTTTTCAAAAATTCATAACTCGGCGGCAGATTTTTTGACCATGTTTCTATATAGCTCAAAAGTTGCGGATTTTTGTCCCCTAAACATTTAAAAAATCTCGAAAATCAAAAATACGTATTTTGGGAAATTGAGTTTCAGTAAAAAAAAAGTTGATTAAAAAATCTGCAATTTTTTTCCGTGTACCTATTTTTTTCTCAATAGTCCTCAACAATACATACAACTTTGCCGAAGACACCAAATTGATCAGAAAATTCACTCAAAAGTTACAGCTGTTTGAATATTTACATACCATTTTTGTATGGACAGCAGCCAAAATTGTATGGAGACTTGTATGGGTGACCCAATGACACAATATAGCTTATTTGGTCATAGGGAAGGCCCCCACAAAGTTTGAGCCAAATCAAAAAATACAAAAAATAAAAATGGTCGAAATCGGCCGATTTCGTAGAGAATTGCTCAACTGTGGTGCAATTGTAGTAGTGAGGAGCAGTAGGGAGCATTCGCAAATCACGTTACGCATTCTTTCTTTTCAGCACCCAGATTGAACCATACAAAAATGGCTTTAAACGTTAAAAACTATTCGCAACGGCTCTATTTATATTTATTTATTGCTGTTCATAGTATCATGCTTGCATGCTTATTATGGAAAAATATTCATTTGGAAAAAATCGTTATCTCTTCGTTGAAACTTAAAAAAATAAATGCAAATGCCTTGTTTTACCTGCAATTTACTTTTCAAAAATGATTATGTATCCTGTGTTTATTTTGATATTGTTGTAATGTAACTTAATTATTTTGATTTGTATTGATAGCTAGTACATATTAGATTAGGTATTTTGGAAATTTCTGGTTGTTTTTTAACACTACAAATTTCCACCGTTTTCCGATTTATAATGTCAAATTCAATGTTGAAAATCTTAATAGCGTTTAATTTGATTAAAATTGGAAAAAAACGTAATGATACGTACCCTAGACAGATAGTTTGCAATCACTTGTACAAGTTTTTCAATTAACATTTTTTATTTTAGGACAGGAAGTTTTTCTCGATAGAAACCACAATTTTTATAATGTTAAAACAGATTTTTTTTCGGTTTGTGACGTAAACATTGAAATTTGTAAAACATAATAAAGTGCCCCATTTCATTATCAGTTTGTAATCGAGTGTACAATAGGGTGCCCAGAATATGGGACTTTTTCTCAAAACCTCGTTTCACAAGCTGATTATTGCTCCTTGAGCAATGTTAGGACTCTGGGCCAAATATGAGCCAAATCGGTCTACATTTACCCATTGATACTCGAAGGTGAAGTTTGTATGGGAAAAATCGAAAAATGGATGGAAAACCCAATATTCTTACGGTTTGGTCTGCACGGCGCGCTACTTCTAATCCAAATTTACCGAGCTTCCGTGGACGTGAGGTTACGGGTTTCGCCTTGTAAGCGGAAGGTGATGGGTTCGATTCCTGTCTGGCTCGGCAAAGTCAGATCCCTTCAAAGAGTAATTCTACTCACTGGGAATACTGACCGGTAGGGGATGGGCTTCGACTAGCGGCGTGCTGGGTTTCCAATCCAGAGGTCATGAGTTCGATTCTCGTACCGGGATGATGAAGTTTTTAAATATTCCCAAAAGTGAGATTCTCATTAAAAATTTAATGCTCTACAACTTTGTAGAACATATTAAAGCTGTAAAACTCGATCCTGAGCGATTTAAAAAAGTCATTTTTGTATGAAAATCTTTTTTTATCCAGCTTTAGGCTCGGGTATCAATGGGTAAATCTCAACCAATTTCGCTCAAAATTGACACAGATGCTCAACATAACCCAACAAACCGTTTTCCGCTTGTGGAGCAGGGGGTCATTTTTATGGGTACCCTAGTGTACAAGCTATTCGTAAAAGCATAGTTTTAGCATCATTTATCGGGTTTTCCACTTATTAACACAGAAGCACAGTTTTTTTTTCTTTTTGTTTAGAAGAAAACAAAATAAAAAAAAAATAAGAAAAACAATAGAATACAGTTAAGCATTTTGTGACATTATTTCCTTGATAACATTAACCACATCACTTATTTCCATCACTTTTGCATATTTTTACTTTCAAAGCAATTCATCATAGAACTAGAACTACTTCAATTAATGCATTTTTTAAATTTGTTAATACTTGGAAACGGGTTTTAAAACCTTTGATTAAACAGCAATTAAATGGCTGATTAGGCATTTTAATTAGATACCCGATGGAAATACATGCTTTTACCTAAGTTTTAAATATTTTTTCTAGAAAACCTCACTTCACCAGTATTTTTTGCTGTATTATCGTTTCTCCTAAAGATCCTAAGTTTGATTCCATGTTTGGGCCCCAGCGGAACTTGTGAAACGGCATATTCCAACGTCGGCCCTTGCGTTGCCTCAAACCGAAACTTCGATAGCAGCATCACCAGCGTGATCTTGGCAATAACTATTCCCATTTGAGTTGCTGCAAAAAATGTTATAAAATATTTATAATTAGAACATTCATATCATGTGCCAAACTTACCAATGCACTGCCGAGGACCATCCCCAAACGGAGTGTAGGCATCGTCGACAAAGTTCTTGCTTTCCTCGAGGAACCTCTCCGGACTGTACTTGTCCGGCTCTGGGAAGTATCGTGCGTCCTTGGCGTAAGCCAGCAGTGGGATGATCAACTGCGTTCCCTTTCTGATGATCACTTTTGAGTTGGGAACTTGGTAATCCTGCGTGCACTTTCGGTTTAAAATAGGCAAGCCCGGATATTTCCGTAACGTTTCCTTCACGCAAACGTCCAAATATTGCATTCCTTTGATGACATCGTAATCAATTAGCCCTTCGGAACGTTCGAGAGTCTCGTCAATCTCATTCACTAGTTTCTCCATCACCTCTGGGTGATGCGTAAGCTCGTGAAGTGTGAAGATCACCGTTCCGCCGGTTGTTTCTGATCCAGCAATGTAAAACACATTTATGTTCGATGCACATTGTTGAACGCTCAGGGCTTTCCGATTGTGCTCGCGATCTTCCTGGCGTAGGTCGAGCAGCGACTGGAAGAAATCCTTCCTTGATACGTTGTTTCTTTCGCGAAAGTCGCTTTGTTCATTGAATAGGGAAACCAAGTATCTGGATAGTTTGGGTGAAATCGAGGGAATCTTCGTAAGTTTGTAAAACTCTGGAAAGAGAAACGTTGCCGCCGTGCGAATGTTGTTCAAGAAGCTGTTCCGGACAAGTTCTCGTCCAATGGTGTAAAATGGGTGGTCCGGATGGTTCAACGTGTCCGCATCGAATCCGAGCATCGTCAACGCAATAATATCCAATACGTAACGGGTACAGATATCGCGTAACTCTACGATCTCTCCCCTTTCAGCTGACTCCGACAGATAGTCCTCAAGTTTCTTGCCAACATCCAACACGGTAGGTATCATAAGCCGAAGCTTTCCAGGAGTAAAACATGGCGACAACACGTGGCGAACTTGCTTCCACGGCCTCAACGGCAGCGAAAACACATTTGACGAACGCGGATTGTTCCACGTTCCCCGATCGTGGAAGCTCGCAAAATCCGAAGTCATGATCTGTTTGGCCAGCCCAGCATCGCGAACGAGGATCGCCGGCTTGAAGAACAGGTACACTCCAACCAGTTGTTCCGCAGATTGCCGGTACAGCTCACTGATGGCCACTCCGATGCACTGGCGACGTTCTAAGAGGGCGCGAAGATTTCCGAACGGAATCTCCGGCTCCAGGTGCGGTAGGCCGTAACGTTTCCAGTAGGAAAATATGTACCACACACCGAAAAACGAAACTAGCACAAGCAGGGCAATCGGCAGCAGGAACATCTTGGCTAACTGTTAGTAACTTACTGAGTCGACTATCAACTGATAGTTTGTTGGTTGCAGATTTTATACACTACTCTGGCAGGTTACTGTTGATGTGCGTACATGTGCGTGTCCGGCGGCTAATGGGTATAACACCTGTCGTAAACTAGGAGTTGTTATAATTGATTGTACACTGACAGGTGGTAACTTACTGTTCGATTTTGCCTTCATGTTGGCGCTAGCGTTGGTATCAAAAAACTTGCTCGTTAACCTTGTGTTAACTTTTCTAGTTAGACATCGACTGTCAAAACTGAAATTGATAAACGAACAAATAAGTTACCTTGTTATGCATGTATCGGTCGGTTTTTCAAAGATTTTTTTCAGTGATTGCAGGTTTAAAACAAGTTACTTAATTTTAATAATTTATTTCCGCTTTTTGATCGAAACATGTAAATAGACTTATCATTAAAAATATCACTTAGCGGCGACAATTCTCCGCGATATCTTCAGCTTGATTCCACCATCCGGCCTCAACGGAACTGAAGCCGCCGCAAACTTAATCTTCGGTCCTTGCGTCGCTTCAAAATTGAACTTGGACAGTAGCATGACCAGCGTGACTTTGACAACGGTAATGCCCATTTGAGTAGCTGTAAAAAGTTTAAGTTTCGTTTTAAAAATTTCATAAGTTAAAATCTGCCTTGCTTACCAATACACTGACGTGGGCCGTCCCCGAATGGCGCATACGCATCGTCAACGTAGTTTTTGCTCGCTTCGAGAAACCGCTCCGGACTGTACTTCTCCGGTTCCGGGAAGTAACGTTCGTCCATGGCGAACCCTAGCAGTGGAATGATCAGCTGAGTTCCTTTTCGGATGACCGTCTTGGAGTTGGGAACTTGATAGTCCTGGGTGCACTTGCGGTTCAAAATTGGCAAGCCCGGATATTTACGCAACGTTTCCTTCACGCAAACGTCCAGATATTGCATTCCTTTGATGACGTCATAATCAATTAGCCCACCGGAACGTTCGAGTGTCTCGTCAATCTCCTTAACCAGCTTCGTCATAACCTCTGGATGATGCGTGAGTTCGTGAAGCGTAAAGATCGTGGTTCCACTGCTCGTTTCTGACCCCGCGATGTAGAATACAAACATATTTGAACCACACTCCAATGTGTTCAAAGCTTCTCTGTTTTGATCGCGATCTTCGCTGTGTAGATCAATCAGCGACTGAATGAAGTCTTTCTTGCTCAAGCTGCTCTTCTCGCGAATCTCCTTCTGTCGCGTGAACAGGTCAATCATGAAGGTTTCGACAATTGGCGAAATTGACGAAATGTTTGTTATTTTGTAAATTCCCGGACAGACAAACGTGGCAGCGGTGCGTAGATTGTTCGAGAAGCTATTTCGCAAGATCTCTTGGCCAACGAGGCAGAACGGATGTTCCGGGTTGTTCAACGTGTCCACTTTCAAGTCAAACATCACCAAACCTATTATGTCAAGCACGTATCGCGTGACAACTTCACGTAGCTCCACAACCTCTTCCTTGTCCGCCGAACGATCCAGATAATGTTCCAGCTTCTTTCCGGCATCCAATATGGTAGGTATGATACTTCGGAGCCTGCCCGTGCTGAAGTTCGGTGCCAACTTTTGCCGCAGCGGCTTCCACGGCTTCAAGGGCAACGAAAACACGTTTGACGAAAAGGTCTTCTCATCGTTGTACACTCCCCGATCGTGGAAGCTTCCGAAGTCCGTGACCATGATCTGCTTAGCTAGGTGGGCATCCCGGACGAGGATCGCTGGCTGGAAGAACAGGTAGATTCCGAGCAGTTGTTCCGTGGACTTCCAGTACAGGTCACTGATGAGTACACCGAAACTCTGGCGACGTTTGGCCACGTCCCGTAGATTTCCGTACGGCACTTCCGGTTTGATGGATGGCAGTTGGTGGCGATCCCAGTGTGAGAAGATGTACCGAAGTCCAAGGTAAAGAACAAGCCCGAGCAGGCCTATCGTAAGCAGGAACATTTTCGGCGACCACTTCTGGACAGTGCTACTGGTTGATTGAACATTTGTGAGCCGAGGATCGCATTTTCGGGGTTTGCTTTACTTTTTTATCACCTTGGACGTCCCAGCTATAGATTGGTCCACCTACTTGCTACCAACTCTAAAACAACCAGTGGAATGTGACCAACCTATTACTGTAGTGTCTTTGCGCGTGTATGACTCGTCAGTTTTTGGAAGAAGAGATAGGAGAGGCTCTCTGTGTGATTTGTGTACTCAAACAAACCTGTTTATTTCAAACGAATGTTCTCGACCAACAGCGAGACAGTTGGGCGCCAAGATCTTGGAATGATTTGGTCAATGTATACCTCTTGTTTGTCGTCGCTTCCAGCTTAGGTTTGAATGAGAGAACGGGTTTGATTGCAATCATTTTTCAACTGATTCCCGTTTAAACTACGAATTATCAATTAAAAATGCTCAAAATTAGCCAATATATAAAAAAATTACTTTATTTCCAAAAAATAAAGAGCAATTCCATGTCAAATAGGGAATCGGTTGTACCCGACCCTCTCCGATTTCAATGAAACTTTGTAGACATGTTATCCTAGGCATATATAAGCCGTTTTTGTGTATATGGAGCCAGTAACACTCGATAATGACATTTGAGAAGGGCGTAAGTGTTTTCAATATTTTTGTATTTCGTAATTTAAATATTGCTGTATCTCGAAGCCGTTGCATCGTATCAAAAAGTGGTCAAAGACAAACTTGTAGGAAATTTGACGGGCTTTCCGAAAAAAATACACTGAAAGAAATAAACACTCCACTTTTATGAGATTTTTTGATTTTAAAGTTTAAAAGTCAAATTTGAAGGTGAGTCCACGATTTTTTTCCGCTCAATTTTTTTGTGAAAATAGCCTAAGATGTTACAAAAAGACTCACGAAAAATGCAGGATGGAGCAACTCACCTAAAAAATACAAAAATCATTTACTGAAACTGTTTTTTTGAAAAGTGCTCTAAACGTCAAAATTTTCAAAAACCAAATACGGGAATCGATTCTCCAGACAATTTTACATAAAAGTCTCCATATTGACCATTGTCCTAAGTCCAATCCTTGTGAAGTTACAGCGGTTTTAAAAATAAAAATGTTGAAAAAATAGGGTTTTTGATGGTTTTTGGCAATTTCTATATGACAGACTTGATTTTTCAGTTTCGAAAATATTTTTACCGGAAAACTCGTCCAATTTCCCATAAGTTTGTCTTTGACCACATTTCAATTGGATGTATGGGCTTACAGGTATAAGCTAATTACATTGCTCATAACTGAAAACATAATATTTTTTCAGTGTAGTAAAGTAACCTGGATAATAAATAAGCTTATATCTGTAAGCCCATACATCCAATTGAAATGTGGTCAAAGACAAACTTATGGGAAATTGGACGAGCTTTCCGGTAAAAATATTTTCGAAACTGAAAAATCAAGTCTGTCACATAGAAATTGCCAAAAACCATCGAAAACCCTATTTTTTCAACATTTTTATTTTTAAAACCGCTGTAACTTCACAAGTATTGGACTTAGGACAATAGTCAATATGGAGACTTTTATGTAAAATTGTCTGGAGAATCGATTCCCGTATTCGGTTTTTGAAAATTTTGAAGTTTAGAGCCCTTTTCAAAAAAACAGTTTCAGTAAATGATTTTTGTATTTTTTTAGGTGAGTTGCTCCATCCTGCATTTTTCGTGAGTCTTTTTGTAACATCTTAGGCTATTTTCACAAAAATTTTGAGCGAAAAAAAATCGTGGGCTCACCTTCAAATTTGACTTTTAAACTTTAAAATCAAAAAAATCTCATAAAAGTGGAGTGTTTTTTTCTTTCAGTGTATTTTTTTCGCAAAGCCCGTCAAATTTCCTACAAGTTTGTCTTTGACCACTTTTTGATACGATGCAACGTCTTCGAGATACAGCAATATTTAAATTACGAAATACAAAAATATTGAAAACACTTACGCCCTTCTCAAATGTCATTATCGAGTGTTACTGGCTCCATATACACAAAAATGGCTTATATATGCCTAGGATAACATGTCTACAAAGTTTCATTGAAATCGGAGAGGGTCGAGAAAAAAGTACCTAAAAAATTCCTGTTTTGGGCTGGAATTGCTCTAAACATAAACTTCGGAGGTCGTGATGGCATTACGACGTATTGTAAACTAACCCGAGAGAAGTGAAATGAATAATACTTTCAATTGAAAACTAATCTCAAATATTTAAACTGTATAAAAAAGTGTTTTCATTTAAGGTGACGCCAGCTATCAGTGACATAATTAGTCCGTCGTAGATATAAATTTTGCTTCACGGTAATTCTTTGGACAACATTCCTTCCACTTTTTTCGTATTCCTTCGAAATTTATGCAACACGTTACAATAAAAGAGCGAGCCACTCAAAGAGCCGGTTCATTAAAAAGAGCGAACGAACCATGGCTCACAAAAACAACAACCGCGATTCTTTTTTAAACTCAGGTCTTTTGAATGAACCGTTCCAAGATGAAATGGTTTTGATAAATAATTTATCGAATTTCCTAAAAATGTAGTGTTAAATTGTTGTTAAATTCGTTTTTAAAAATTGAAAATGCAATTTTAAATATTTCGACGTTAATTAAAAAATAATACCAGCAATGTACCTTGGGGTACTTTTTCAAGTACTTTAGGGTAAAAACGGCAGTTTAAAAAGGGGCTTTTTCCGACATTTTCAGAGCTGAATCATCATATTTCATTGGGGTGTCTATAGCAATATTCTCATCAATATATATTGAAAGGCTCTCAATAGCATACACCACTTAATAGATTTAAAATCATATATTTGGTTTCCAACTTTTTTAAAATTCCAAAAGTAATTGATTTTTTGAACTAAATTAAAAAAAAAACTTTTCATAGTACAACTGGCCGTACATTAAAGTATTACCCGAATACAAATTTGAGCATTTCAAATTGCTTAACTAAAAAAAAATTTCTAAATTGCTTACAGATTTTGAAAAAAATAAATAAATTTCCTTGTCCGAATAAACTTTAGCGTTTATAGACTTTGTCGATCAAAGCAGAATGTAGAAAAGAGTTGACAGAATATTTTCTCTAAATAAAATATCAGCATTAGTTCAATTTTGGCAGAAACAAACGCAATTTTAATATCAGTATAATCAACCATGAACATGTTCATGATCAATACGCAACGCAACTTTCAAATTAATTGTAATAGTTCTCCAAAATCCTAGATTTATGATTTGATGCCATTCAATTATTCGAACGTTTAGGTTCGAGTAAAATTCTTGACATAGACCTATAGTTTTCAAAGGCATCTTCTCGTTCTTAGTTTAACTTTTTTTAAATTATTTATATAGTTCCAATGTGAAATAGCTTTAAAAATCACACCATTCTTAAAAATAACATTTTCATCCATATTTTGAAAAAGAGCGAAAGAACCGTTCAAAAGAGCGGCTCTATTTAATGAGCGAACGAAAATAAGCGGCTCCTAAGAAGAGCGGTTTGGCCCACCTCTACACGTTACCAATGATTGTCAATTATGTAAATTTTGAGATACATTTGTTTGAAACCAAAATTGCTTTCAATGATTTAAGTACGCACGGTTAGTCTAATTTTATTAATACTTGAATACCTAGCCAATTCATCTTAGAGGATGTTAACACTATACTGCCCAATTTTTTTCGAAAATTTTTATTTTTCCCATGTTCAGGAGGTTAGTTTTAGCAACTTTTGTTCTACTTTACAAAAAAACTAAAACTTTACTTCTCTTGTTTTAGGTTTTTGTTGTTTCATTTTTAGTATTTTAATTTGCGTTTATCTTGTTTAGCTTATATTTGTTTTAAATAGTATTTGGCCTATTCTTCCACCTCTTAACATTGCCGTTTGCTTTTCTAGTTTTTTCATGTCACTTCTTCATTTTTTTTGCATGTTTTTCACATTTTCCGCTATAGAATGATAACATTATCATTTGAATTTTGAAAAATGCGTAGAGGCATAGTATGGGACACTACAAAAATAACTGCATACTTATTTTTACATAAAATATAGGAAATGTTACTAAAAAATACACCCAAAGATGACCCCTAAAAAACTACATTTTTATAAAACATTGGCAAAGTCACATAAAACATGTTAAACTTCCAACCTTAAAATTTTCTAGAATTTGAAAAGGTTTTCTTTGCAATGCTTTTTAAAGATCAAAAATTGATTTTTGGCGAATTTTTAGATCGAAGCTCGTCAAGAGGCGGAGTTGGGTTGTAGAGGATTAAGGGGATTGCAATAAAATCCGATTAAAAAAATCTTTTATCGTAAAAGTTGTTGTTTTTCGTGTTTTGAGGTTTTAACCGTACAAGCTAGCTTAAATCTCCAAAAGCTTCTAAAATCGCGGTAAAATTTTACTCAAGCTTGCGATTTTTTCATTTTTGTTCTAAGAAATGCTTTACTTCTCTTGTAATATGTGTTTCTTGTTTAATTTTTAGTATTTTATTTTTCATTTATGGGTAATTCTCTACCAACTCACACGAAATCGAGAAAAGTTGCTCCGACCCCTCTTCGATTTGCGTGAAACTTTGTCCTAAGGGGTAACTTTTGTCCCTGATCATGAAACCGAGGTCCGTTTTTTGATATCTTGTGACGGAGGGGCGGTACGACCCCTTCCATTTTTGAACATGCGAAAAAAGAGGTGTTTTTCAATAATTTGCAGCCTGAAACGGTGATGAGATAGAAATTTGGTGTCAAAGGGTCTTTTATGTAAAATTAGACGCCCGATTTGATGGCGTACTCAGAATTCCGAATAAACGTATTTTTCATCGAAAAAAAACACTAAAAAAGTTTTAAAAATTCTCCCATTTTCCGTTACTCGACTGTAAAAATTTTTGGAACATGTCATTTTATGGGAAATTTAATGTACTTTTCGAATCTACATTGTCCCAGAAGTGTCATTTTTTCATTTAGAACAAAATTTTTCATTTTAAAATTTCGTGTTTTTCTAACATTGCAGGGTTATTTTTTAGAGTGTAACAATGTTCTACAAAGTTGTAGAGCAGACAATTACAAAAATTTTGATATATAGACATAAGGGGTTTGCTTACAAACATCACGCGATTCACGAAAAAAAGTTTTGAAAAAATTACTTTTTGCGTTTCTTTTTGTTTCGTCGTCCGTGTCTGTCGCGGGTGACCATGAATGGCCATGATCGATGACGACCAACTTTTTCAAAACTTTTTTTTTTCGTAAAATCGCGATAGCTCGTGATGTTTATAAGCAAAGCCCTTATGTCTATATATCAAAATTTTTGTAATTGTTTGCTCTACAACTTTGTAGAACATTGTTACACTCTAAAAAATAACCCTGCAATGTTAGAAAAACACGAAATTTTAAAATGAAAAATTTTGTTCTAAATGAAAAAATGACTCTTCTGGGACAATAAAGATTCGAAAAGTACATTAAATTTCCCATAAAATGACATGTTCCAAAATTTTTTACAGTCGAGTAACGGAAAATGGGAGAATTTTTAAAACTTTTTTAGTGTTTTTTTCGATGAAAAATACGTTTATTCGGAATTCTGAGTACGCCATCAAATCGGGCGTCTAATTTTACATAAAAGACCCTTTGACACAAAATTTCTATCTCATCACCGTTTCAGGCTGCAAATTATTGAAAAACACCTCTTTTTTCACATGTTCAAAAATGGAAGGGGTCGTACCGCCCCTCCGTCACGAGATATCAAAAAACGGACCTCGGATTCGTGATCAGGGACAAAAGTTACCCCTTAGGACAAAGTTTCACGCAAATCAAAGAGGGGTTGGGGCAACTGCTGTGTGAGTTGGCGGAGAATTACCCTTATCTTGTTTAGTTCATGTTTTTTGGTAGTATTTGGCCTATTGTACAACCTCCTATCATTACATTTTGCCTATCTAAGTTTTCACTTTTCCAACTTTTTTCTTGTTTTTCCCATTTTCTGCTATAAAATGGCACAATTATCATTTAAATTGTAAGAAATGCGTAGAGGCATAGTCTGGAACTCTACAAAACTTACTGCATACTTCTTTTTACTTAAAATATAGAAAATGTTTGTAAAAACATAGCCAAAGTTGACCCCGAAAAAAATTACATTTTTAAAAACATTGCAAAGTCATATAAAACAAACTTCGAACCCTTAAATTTTCTGAAATTTTAAGAGTTCTTCTTTCCAATGCTTTTTTAAGATCAAAAATTGGTTGAAAAAAGATTTTTGGCGATTTTTTAAATCGAAGCTCGTTTAAAGGATAAATTGATCAATTCGAAAATATTGTTCAGAATGGGAAAAATAGTCATTTTTCTTCTTGTGAAATATGTTTTAAATCAATTCCAAATGGAAAGACAGATTTGGGTTTTTGAGCTATACATGTAATCCGATTTCAATAACTTTTTACAATGACACATCACACATCAGATATTTATATGCGACATTATTTTTCGCCCCCTCCTTGAAAATGGCCAAAATGGAGGAATGTTGTGAAAGTTTTCTAGAAAAATAAAAGTACAATATACTGACAACAACTTGTTTCAAACTTTAAAATATCTGCTATATCGCATTAGATGCTTTTCACGAAAGCAATATACCTGAAGCCTTTCTCGCAAATTCCCTCGTTCCGAGATTCACCAAATCGCCCCCAGGGACCATCAAATCCGAACAACAAGCCACCACTGTGTCTTCCTTACATTGGCCGGGTCCAGCAGACAATTCAGCGCCCAACTTGAACGGGAGGGGTTCGAGGGATGTCGTCCCAAAATAGAACCACCATCAGACAATAAAGGTTCGTCTTGGGAAGTGTAGTTATAATACTTACTTTGAAACACCACCTCCTTCGGCGAGGAAGCTTCCTTAAGACGACGCCGAGACTCCCCGGGGACGTATTTGAAAGCAATAAAAGACAAGCATCCTGGGCCGGCTTTTGTCAAGGACCGGTGAAAAGTGGAAAATTTTTGCAAATTTCATTACACGCTGCTGAACGGGGGTAAGGGGTGGCCGATGCTTGAGACGATTCCGGGGGAAAAGAAAGTATCCTCTCCGCTTTGATTCTGATGGAAATCAATGAAAAATTCAAAATCTGTCGATTTTGGTCAACATCAAAGAATTAGCGTAAATCAAGGTCGATTCGGTTTAATGGACATTGAGGAAAGTGATTTTTGTGATTTATTCAAAATTTAAGTTCTCGGCAGGATTACAATCTGCTGAAGTGTTCCTGCACGGCTTGGAAGAAACAATTAAAATTACATTACGCGAAAAGCTGCTTAGGGGCCAAAGCGAGCGGATTTTCGAATTAAATCCTCCATCAACATAATTATAATCGGCTGACCCATCGTCCCACCCCCACGCCATGTGCGATGCGTGAAGTGAGAGTGGTTCGCTGAATCGGTAGATGGTCCCTTATGATTTAAAGTTACATCAACACCTGAAGCATTTTAAGGGAAGGAATGTAATGTGGTCACATGTTGCGAGGCTCACAACAGGGAATCAGGAGTAAAATAGTTGCTCGAAAAAAAAAAAAACTTTTTTTAGGTTATAAAATTTTGCCAAGCCATTTATTTTCTATCAGTCCCAGGGGGTAGCGAAGAAGCCGCCATCTTGGAAGTCCAGAAAACAAACACTCAGAATCAGTATTATTCATATTATTTTGGTACCACGAAGTGTGTTATCCTGGTTAAACTCAAAAGTCCCATGCAAATGTGTAAAACCAAACCGAAAAATGTGTAATGCCGATTCACAGTGTACGGGTGCACTGTTTGATCGACCAAAAGAAAAAAAAGCAAAAAAAGGTAAACAGAAAAATCACTTTTTTCGATATGAATTTTCAGCCAATATTGGGATGGAATCTCCAAGGATATGATAGAATTTGCCATCAGCAACACAATTCACGTGTTTTTTCAGGTATTTATCGTTTGAATTGCGGGAAAATTGAAAATCAAAAACCCAAACAATGGTTTGTTATGGGCTACCATTTGACAGCTAGTGCTTTTGTTGTGGGCTCTCATTTGACAACCGTGCTAATGTCGACTGTTGTCAGTTTGCTTTGGTCGGAATAGGGTTGCCATCCCCCCGATCAGTCCTGTAAAACTTCCATTTTTTTTTTTTGGTACGTAAATATTCGAAAATCTGTAATTTTTGAAGGAATTTTCTGATCAATTTGGTCAATCTTCGGCAAACGATGAACAGTGCCTAGGGGAACAGCATCTAATTCCAGCGTGCCTCTAATGTTGGCAGGTCAGAACTTTGACATGCAATTAAAGCTAAATAAAAGCGTTTTCGACTGAAATCGAGTGATAAATAGCTCAATAAGAAGTGAGCAAGCAAGTTTCTACCAAAAGTTTTGCAAAATTAGTTGTTTAAATAGTGAAAATCGGCAAATTGGATGGAGTTAGGAGCGAGAGCTTAACCTGCCAAAGATACGAGAATTTCCCCTACTAAGATATTTTTGATGATGAAAATATTTTATTGAAACTTACATCAAATTTAGTTGAAATTTATGGATATCCTTTTACTAGAATCAAAAAAACTAAGGCAAATATTTTTCAAAATTTATGTCGTTCTAATGGAAATGGAAGTCAAATCAGCTCAAAACAATCTAATCCTATTTCTGCATTGATAATCATATTTAGCTTATTTTGCTTGTTTATAAATATTTTAAACATTTATAAAATAACAATGTTCATCACCGCAAAAAAAAACTTTTTTTCTCATAAAAATAAAATTTTCGTCAATACACTAAACCTCCGGTGGTTTATCACTTTTTCATTTGATACTTTTTTAGTTTGTACCCCGTTGGTTGCTCAAAGTCAAACTAAAAAGGGACTAACTGTCACTTTTTACTCGGGTCTCACGCTCCCTATCAAAACAAACGTTTGATAGTGTGTGTGAACACCGTGTAAAAGGGGTGTCAAAAGTGACCCCGTTCGTTTGACAATAGTTGGCGTCAAACCATCGGGGTTTGAGTGTAACTGGAGGCGGTTCAGTAATCATCACATTTGCTGAAATTCAATAATAAACAAAAACATTATTGAAAAATCAGTTACTGCACATCTGTCAAACTGAAATGTCATTTCTGACTTATTGCTTGGATGCTGCCAAGAGAAAATCCTCTTTCAAATGTGTTGTTTTTTTTTTTTAATTTTGTATTGAGATCTTTAGAAACAATGGTACCACATGTTTTTTAGGTTTGGATGATTGATGAAATAAATGAATTAATAACAGTATTTTTAATGACAAGCAAAATAAAATTTTGATAGCTGCAATACCAGCAATGATAGCTGAATCTTCACCAAATGATCTGTCAAACTGACACAAGAAAATTACTGAATTTTGAGCAAAATAATTTGACGTTTCTGTCACTGAAATTTAAATTGTTTTGACAACCATTTTGCTGAAATTTCAGTAAATCATCTGTCAAAGTGACAAATATCAGTTAACTGAGAATTCGGTCAAATCTAAATAACTGAATCGTTTACTGAAATTTTAGCAGATGAAATTTTAGTAAAACTTTACTGAATTTCTTCGAAAAAAAATTGGTTTGAGAGTGACATTTGAGTGGTCTAATAGATGGCATTGCTGCTGTCAAGGACTCTGTATCCGTTTTTTTTTTGAAGATTTTTTTTACGCATTTTCAACAACCAGCGTGAAATTTACACAGACCATGTGCTGATACTTACATATGTTATGGAGAAACAAATTTACAGTCAATTTGTGTAACCCGAAATATTTGCGGGTTTTCAGAAAATCAAAGACAATAAAAGCTTCTAAAATATCAATTTCATGTTTTATTTTGAATTGTTAAAAGTAAATAAAACCAGTGGAGTTAGGAACTGTGAGAAACTTAATTGTATTTATCTCAGCATATGGTTAGGAACTCTTATATTGATTATCGATTGGAAGGCTCACTAACAAATTAAGCAGTTAAAATTCAATTTCGTGAAGATCATCCGAATCCGAATCCGTCGTCCGGTTCCTGTTGCTGCCTACATCCTTTCGACACATGGGACAGGTGCTTTTGTTCCGCAGCCATCGGTTTATACAATTGCCGTGGAAAACGTGACCACAAACAAGCTGTTTGCTTTCGTCAGCGGATATTTGTTCAACGCACACAGAACATTCGTTGCCGTTCAGGTCTAAAACTGTTTGAAAAATTTAATAAAATTTTAAGAAAATTTAAAATAAGCTTACCATATCCATCTTTGTTTTGGTGATTCATCAACAAATGCAGCAGCAAAGTATCTTCAGCGATCCAACACTTCTTGTCCGGGACCGAAAACGTAACGCAAATCGGACATCGAACTTTGCCACCCTTGTACGAATGATACTCCAAACAGTGGGCGGCCAGCTTGCCAATGGCGAAATCCCCATCGCCACAGTACGGACAGCTGAAGATCTTGACTTGGCTTGGGGTCAGGTTCTTCAAGGCTTTGGCCAGATCATCCGGCGCTAGGATCGGCAACATCGGATGAAACGCCCGGTGATCTTCGCTGGTGCTTTTCTTCTGGTAGCATTCGGTGCACAGATCGTAGCCCTCACAAACTAGGCAGGCATACCGGAACCCTTCAATGGGATCAGTGGCACATTTGTCACAAACAATTCCAGAATGGATGTTGGAAACCGAAAGTTTTTGGACTGGTTTGGCTCTAACGTCCATCCTTCTAAAAACGCAAAACAACTTATTCTGCAGGCAACGGTCAGTTTACTTTTGACACTATTGTTTTCTCAGTGAGCGAACACAAAGCCTACTTGATCTTGTGTAGAGTGAACTTTAGAACACTGAACGATACACTTGAAGAAATTTTCGTCTTGTTTTACTAAATGAAAAGATGTTTTTTTATACCTACTATAAACGAGTACCATGAATGGCAAGAATCAACAAAATTAGAAAGGTAACAAAAATTAATTAATAGATATTTCTGAGCCCACAAATAGGTACAAGTTGATTTGTTTGACTCATTTTCTTCATTCTTAAATGCTGTCTTTAAACCACGATTGACATAATTTGTCCCATTTAAAAATAGATATCTCCGGTAAAACTCGTTCCAAATTGTTTAAAAATGAGGAAAATCATTTTATTCATTCTATGGTTGCCACTACTTTGGTTGCTTCTCCTATTATTGTGGATCCTGACTCCAATCTACTTCTTTGAAGCTACTTGCGAGCTGTTCTTCGAAAAATATCGCTATCCCAGTAAGTTAAGTTGCTAAGAAAATTAGTCTTTAGTTTAAAATTTGTCTTCAATTGTTCCTCCCATTTAGCATCGAGTCGGATCATCGCCGAGTGCTCAATCTGCCTGGAGGGGATTACAATGGTCAAGGAAACCAAGTTGCGCTGCGGACACCCGTTTCACGACACCTGTATCATGCGGTGGCTCAGGGAGCACAATCGCTGTCCAATGTGTCGGGCGGGTATCTGAACTGGAATCTTCAAACTTTGGGCACATTTTAGTCAAAAAATCATTTTCCAAAACACCACTCTTAGATAAGCTTTAATGAAATGATTGAATAGTTTACTGTACTCGCAACTGTCAAAATACCGGATACTTACTGTAAGAATTAATCGTGCTAAAATGTGATGATTTAGTTTTTAAATGGAAAAATCGATCTTGTAAGGATTTAATGAATATCAGGAGTTTAATAAAATTTCGCAAGACAAAGAACAACATTTGCACGAAAAATATCTCTTCACCCAACCGGCGGTCGCATGATTGTGATACATGGCGGCATGAAAGTATATCAGAATCTGCATGAAATCTGTCCTCATGCATTTTTTGCGATATAGGGGTATGACATTTTTGCCCGTTACCGACAATTATCGACATTACCGACGGCAGATTGATTGTATTGCAGAAAAAAAAATCTTAACAGAACGAGGATTGAACCATCAACTTCTAGGTTGCTGATCCGAAACGCTACCACCGCGCCATGGACGCTTGATGAATGGTGAGGGACAGAGCGCGAACATAATGTGCTCTCTAGAGTGTTGCTCGGGGACGCGCCAGCATTCTATGTGTTGGTGAGAACTGCAGATCGCTGACGTGTTTACACGCGGGCAAAAATGATCTATGGGCTTGCTGCAAAAAATGTAATAAAATATAACATTTTTTGCAGCAAATCCACTGTTGCAGATTTTGAGATATATTTTTCGTTTGGGTGTAGATGGAAAAATTATTTTAAAAAAATCAACTAGCGATGTAGTCTACGCAGCAAAAAATCCGATGGTAAAATCGCATGCAAAAGCATGCACATCACCTTCGTAAAAAAAGATATTAAGTGCATGTACAATTTTTCTACACACAAAAAAAAGTTGCAACCGACGGGATTCAAACCCAGCACCAACAGTAAGGGCTGGCGCCTTAGCCCGCTCGGCCATCAGACCGATGAAGAACTGAGAGGATAAATGCATTTCGGTCAAGTAGGTTTCCCATACTGATGGGCTACATATTTCAGGATGTAATATTACATAGAATTTCATAAAATAATGCAACTTTTTTTTTACACCCAGGCTTTTTACACGCAGCTGGATTACTACTTTATTTGCTGTGTAGTGGTAAAGGGTAGAACGGGAGTTTCAAACCCCGACTTGGACCAACACTTGGAGCTTGTTCAAATGAAGTATCGTCACAATCACATTTGGCTTGGGGGTCATAATTGAGCCACACTTGCTTTTAAAGTTTAAGCTCATCTATGACTCAGAAACATTGTTTTCCCTAAAGAAACAGAAAAGGCGTAACTTCAAAGGTATGTTATGTCGTTTCTTGTTCGTCACTATCTGGATGGGCGTTTTACTAATTAACAACAGGCTTTGAACAAAGAAACAATCAAAGGCATACCCGAAAACTCTTTTTACCTGATTGAATAATATTGAATAAGCTATGTTTATATCAAACGCAGGAAGATGAACTGTGATTTGTTTTCAGTTCGCCTAATTTATTTTTTTAAATATTTTCAAAAGCCTTTTCTTATTGACGATAATGAACGGTAAACTCATTTTTAAATCCATATCATGTTAAATTTTCAATGCTCCCCCCAGGATTTTTTTTAATAATGTAGTAAGGCCAAGAGTAAGGCCGTTGCAAATATTTTTTTAAGTTTATACCCCCCTCCCTTTTTTTCATTTGGTCCAAAAAGTTGGTGGGGGGGGGGCAAAACGATTATTTTTTTCAAAAAACTTAGCAATTTCCCTGGAAATAGAAATCTTATCGACTGTAAACAATCTGAAATTAATTTTCTTGATTGATGATCATATTTACATGTTTGTGCTCGTTTCAAATTATTTAGAATCGTTCTGGAACTGCAATGTACAGCCGCAAAAACTTTTTTTTCTCATTTTTTTTTATTTTCTTCGATACTTAGATAATTAAGAAATTTATGATTGCAAAACAACTGGACAACTGGTGTATAATGCGTTTAAAATCCCTATTTTCATTCAAATGTTGAAACCATGGCTTGCAATTTCATTTATTTTTAAAACTTTTTTTTAATTGCCGTTCCCCTCAACACTTTTCACAAAATACCGTTTTTTTTAATTCTAAATTTTTAAGAATTCGCAATATAGATATAAAAAGCGAAATCATGAATGCAATTTTAATTCATTCAAGTTTTTTTTTTGTAAAATACTCAAACTTTTGACAAATTCGCGTACTTTTTCGAAAAAAAACTGTTATAGTGATGGTTTTGATTAGTATCAAACATAAAGAAATTTTGCATAAATTTTCACTTTATTATAGTTTTTTCTGTAAAAACTAAAAAAAATAAAAATACCGCTTTTAAATACACAGAAAAAAAAATGGTAGCAATCATCAGGGTATGGTGACAGATTTTGTGTCAACAAAATGTGTAATGTTACTGGTGAATTTTCATCAGGATAACATTTTTCCACATTTGTTAAGTTAAAATTCCAAAATTCAACTTTTTTTTTTGCCGTGTACCGTGTTTTTAATTTAAATTTGAGCATTAAAAAACAGTATTTTGTGGACATTTGTGCATTTGAATTGGATTTCAGGGCTTACAGATATAAGCTTAATTATATTGCTCATAACTGAAAATAGTATATTTTTTCAGTGTAGTAGAAATCTGGATAGTAAATAGGCTTGCTTCAATATTCAATTCAATTCAATTCAGTTTTTATTAAGTAGATAATCAATTCACAATGTGTTTAACTTTTAAGCATAATAGAGTTTTGGAGGTCCTTTCACCTATGTGTTAATATAATTTGTCTAGTGACACAATTGTTCACTACTAAAGGGAAAATCAAAAGTAGGAAAAAGTACTAAAAAAACCTACACAATTACTATAGAAAGGGGATAGTTAGAGGAAAATTTAAAACTAGATCACAGAATGATTTTGTCTTTTGACGTCGAAGAACAGCGCTGAACGAGGCAGCTTATCCATTGTACACGAATTTAATCATGAGCTCTCCCAGAGCCATGAACTGTTCTGCCTTGTTACGGCAGGCACGAAAACGGGTTAACATCTCCCCAGCAAGAGCGAAAAACTCTGGCAGGGTAAAGAGGTCATCTCCGGACACCGCTGCTTGTTCCGGCACCGTACCACCGCTCGCCGCGGTCACGCTTGCGTAAGAACCTCCCCAGCCGGGAGGAAACGCTGGAGTACTCCGGTCAGCCGCGCCTTGTCCAGCTGCAGGAACGGTTGGTCTTGATCTCGGAGGTGGCCGGGTCGCTGGAAGTTTCTTCTTCTTCTTGGCCTGCTCCTCGAGGTAGGCCTTTCTCGCGGCACAGCCACGGAAGTTTGCAGTATGGTTGCCATCGCAGTCTTACTTCAATATTAAAACGAGTCAAAATAAAAAGCTGTCAAATGCAAAGTTATGGGAAATTGAACGAGCTTTCAGTTAAAAATATTTTTGCGACTGAAAAATCAAGTCTGTCATATAGAAATTGCCAAAAACCATCAATAAACTATTTTTTCAACAATTTTTATTTTTAAAACCGCTGTATCTTCACAAGGCTTGAACATAGTACAATGGTCAATATGGAGCCACTATCGGTTTTTGAAAATTTTGACATTTTGACCACTTTTCAAAAAAACAGTTTTTGTAAATGATTTTTGTATTTTTTTTAGGAGAGACATACCATCCTGCATTTTACGTGAGTCTTTTTGTAACATCTTAGGCTATTTCCTCAATCAATTTGTGCGAAAAAAAATCGTGACATCCTTTAAATTTAACTTTTAAACTTAAAAATTGAAAAATCTCGTGGAAGTGGCGTGTATTTTTCTTCCAGTGTTTATTTTGTTAGAAACCCCGTCCAATTTCCTCATATACACAAAAATGGCTTATATAAACCTAGGATAACATTTCTAAAAAGTTTCATTGAAATCGAAGAGAGTCGGGTACAAAAGAACCAGAAAAATTCCTGATTTGAGCTGGAATTGCTCAGGAAAAGTCAACTTAAGCTTGTTAAACAAATCAAGATCGTAATTATAACAACAGAGATAATCCTGAAACCTTGAGAAACAAATAAATTTGCAAACTTAAAAGTTATATAGTCACTGTAATGAAAAGCACAAGATTGTATTTTTATGATTCCATGGAAAATATCTCGTAAAACTTTTAATTTTTACTTTCCGCTTAGAAGACTATTCATTGTCAAATACTGTGAAAAAAATAAAACAACATATTTTTGTATCATTTTGATAGCGTTTTCGTTTTCAATAATTGAAACATGAACACTTTGTGTTTGAGCTCATTTTGTAGCGAATTCGAGCATCGAAAGCCTAATCCTTTTAAACTCGAAGCGATACGATGTGTACAATCTAGGGTATTTTAACCATTAGTGGACCCCCTAGTAGAGCCGAAGCACATTTTTCACAAATTTTCAATGTTTTAAGCACTTTTTCATAACTTTTTGTACAAAACAATGAAATCTGAAGTCTTTTGAACAATTTTGACTATTTGTTTCATCAGTTATTTGTTTTTGAGCAGAAAAATAGCCAATTGAAAAAAATGTTTTTTTTTGCCGTTTATGGACCCCCTTTTCCTATAGTGGACCCGGGTCCATAATCCGATTGTGGACCCGGGTCCACTATAGGCAAACTGTTATTTTTATACCAAATTTAACCGATATTTGATGTTTTGATGCATGGTGTAGGTCTAATGATAGATATAATGAATAAAAGATGGATTTTGCTCACTTTTCATCATAAACAAATATTTTTTGTTAACAAATTTGGCTTTAAACAACAAAAAACCAAACAGACATTTAAACACATTTATTTCCGAAAAAGATCAGAGAAAACGTCTCAAAAACCACTGTAAACATAAAAATAATTTAAAAAAGTAATCTTGATGCAAATTTTTCCATATTAATTACATAAATGGTTGACCGATACTAAACAATAGAATTGTTTACAGTTGCTGATAAAACCACGCATGTTTATTGGAAAAAAATGTTTTGTTATTGATTTATTATTATAAAATATCATTTCAAACTGCAATTATGATGCTTCAGTTAAATACAACTAACTATAGTTTTCATTAATTATTAACTCTTACGGCTTCAGCATTTTTGGTACTTTTAACATGAAAACAGCTATATTTATACTCATCATTGAAAAAATATGCGTTTAGGTTGATAACAACAAGCATTTATTGTATGTTTTAGAAAAACTTTTGCTTGAATTCACAGTTTTCATCATTTTTGAAGGTTTAATTAACAGGGGTCCACTTTTGGAAAAGTTTGGATTTTCGTTGTCCTATATTGGACCCCCCTAATTTTTGCTCGAAAATTGCAGTTCTTCGCTTTATTTTAGTAAAGATCCTTAAACTTACATTATTTCGACTTGTTGAAGTTAAATAATCAGTCAAAAAATGATTGGATGGTTAATTCAATCATAAAATATAAATGCAGTTTTGTTGTGAAAATGCTAGTGGCCATGGCTGATTTCAGATGTCGAACTCAAAACACTTATTTTGGTGAAAAGGACAATTCAATGTCAGTCAACATTGTTCTAAATGATGCTGAACATGCCAAATAAAAGATTTGTAGACAACATCACGCTTGAAATTGTGATTTTATTGAATTTTTCATCAAAAACCCTTCAGAGGGTCCACTATAGGAAAGGGGTCCACTAATGGATAACGTACCCTAGAGTAAAATTACGATTTTCGAAATAAAGCTCAGGGATACCAAAAAGTGTGAAGAGATTTGTCTAAAAGAATGTTGAAGAATGTATAAAATTACAAAAAAAAAATCCTTCAGAGTAATCGAATCGCTCACTAGTAGAAGGAACATTGATTCAGTCAGAACAGTGTTACAGTTGGAACAACCCCTAATTGAATTCTAAAAAAACAAGTCCAACCAGTATGGAAAACGCCAAAATGATATATTGCAGCAACTCATAAAATTAGCACAACATGATAAATAGAGTCGATCGTCAAACAACGATCATCAATTAGCTCGAACAACATTCCCGCAGTTTCCTCGCGCTACAGATGGAGGTGTGATAAACAGCCAATTCACAATTACACATTACATTGTAAAGTTTCCAAGCAGGGAGTGGTTTGCAACCTTTTATTACAACCTATCACACATATCACAATTAGCCAAATTTACGTTCGCCGCGCACCACGTGATCACGCTGAACTCAACACTTCATCACCTGACTCGATGAAAAACCAGACAGACTGCTCCTATTCAGTGCAAAACGTGTGAAAAGTTCTCACGGTCGATGCCGCCGGGTCATTATTTTAAACAGAGATATTGCAATTTAGTTCTCACCGGCAATCGAAGTTTCCACAACGCCTTGCATTGAAAAATATCAACGATTTAGATAACTCTAAAGGGGAAACAAAAACAAAAAAACAATAATCATATTCTAACATTCCGCCAATAACGAAGTCGGGCACGTGTCCCCCCTCCCCCCTCAAGGAATCCGATACGGCGTTCCGGCGTTCGTCAACTGGTCCAAGATGGACTTGTGCAGGTCCTCGATCTGCTGGTACAGATACGAGTGCACGTCCCCACTGCCCGAGTGATTGTACGAGTTTCCTCGGTTGTCGAACGACGCAATGTTCCCGTCCTTGTCGATTTCCGCATAGCTCTCGTACTTTCCGCCCGGGAACTGGTTCGGCTCCTTTTCGACGGTCTTGGCCGTGGCCTTGCCGGCCGCGTCCAGACACTCGCGCGTCACCTCCACCACGTTGACGTCCTCCTTGGTGTTGTTCTTCACGATGATGCACTTGAACGACGTGTCCGGACACTTGAGCGTGTCGCAGAAGATTGTTCCTGGGGGTGGAAATGAAGACGTTATATTTAGAAATGTCTTAGTTTATGATAGAGTCTTTGATTAAATTGAATAATGATAGTTTCAGTAAATTTCAACGTATTCGGTAATTAATATTTAGTGTGTAATTAAATTTAATGGAAATACAGTCCAGACTAGATTATCCGAAGACCTCGGAAAAATTTCACATCGGATAATCGAATCACGAAAAAAATATTTTTTTCGTTGTCCAATTTTTGATTGTCGAGCTTAAGTATGACCCATAAACTACTCTAAAATGATTTAAAATTTTGAAATCCAAGATGGCGGCCAAAATGACCGGGCTGAAATATTGAAAAAATTGCATTTTTTGATTAAAAATGCAATCAAATATTCAAATTTCACTAAAATGTGGTCGCAGAACTCAAATTTTAGGTTAAAAGTAAAAAAATTTAAAAAAATATGAAAAAATATTTTTTTTGGTCATGATTCGATTATCCGAAGTCAAAACAAACCTTCGGATAATCGAACTTCGGATAATCGAAACTTCGGATAATCGAGGCTTCGGATAATCGAGTCTGGACTGTACTTATTTCTGAAAATATGGTAATGCATCTATTTTTTATGGAAAAAAAATATTATGACATATTTTGATTATAAACTTAACTTCAGGTCAAACAACTGGCCGCAATCGAAAAGTGACGAATTTTTCAATTTCTTAGTATATAAGCTAGGATGTAACAAAAATGACTTTTTGACGGGCATTCAAAGGTTTGTTTCGGTGGGCATACTATGCCCAAATCCAAAATATGAGCTTGATTGGACGTAACAGGAGCTGGCGCTTTTCATTTGAATTTTAAATGGGATTTAACCCGTAAGAAAAGATTTTTTCAAAAATGTCACTTTTTAAGGCATTTTGGCCACTGAAGCGTTTATTTTCAACATCATTGCCGTATAGGCCAGATCCTTCCGCATCGTTTAGTATATATAACATTGAAATTTGGAGCACCCTGGAGCTCGGTACAGACTTTCAAAGTTTGGCATTTTTTAGAAAAATCGGCCCCGGCAAAAAAGATATGCGTTGCGCCTCGCGACGCCCTAGACGCCATTTGCTGGGGTCAATTTTTCGAAAAAATGCCAAACTTTGAAGGTCTGTACCGAGCTCCAGGGTGCTCCAAATTTCAATGTTATTTATACCAAAAGATGCTCAAGGATTTGGCCTATACGCCAATTATGTTGAAAATAATCGCTTCAGAGGCCAAAATGCCTTAAAAAGTGACATTTTTGAAAAAATCTTTTTTAACGGGTTAAATCCCATTTAAAATTCAAATGCAAAGCGCCAGCTCTTGTTACGTCAATCAAGCTCATATTTTGGATTTTGGCTTAGTATGCCAACCGGAACAAACCCTTGAATGCCCGCCAAAAAGTCATTTTTGTTACACTCTAATATAAGCGTTTTTAGCATAAAACATTGGCTACTATGATTACAAACGGGAAGGCATATATTTTGGATATTTTTTATTTTGCTCGCTCAAAAACGATATTTTTTATAACATTTCATGAAAAAACATGAGATTTTCTCACAATGTGACGTAAACGACATATTTATAAGTACTGCTCTTTGATCTTCTCGATATGATCAAATAATGCTCGAATTGATAACTATTTTAAAAAAAAACGTTTTTTTTATAAATTAATTTGTATTATCCGAATGTACATGCCCAAAAAATCACGTTAATTTTAATTTATGATTATTTGTAGTTTACGTCAAATTGTGAGAAAATCTCATGTTTTTTCATAAAATATTATAAAAAAAATATCGTTTTTGAGCGAGCAAAATAAAAATATTCAAAATATATGCCTTCCCGTTTGTAATCATAGTAGCCAATGTTTTATGCTAAAAAAGCTTCTATACTAATAATTTTGGAAAACCGTCACTTTTTATTCACTAAAATGCAAATATCTCGGCTTTGCTTGGACATAAATTTAACACAGCAAAAAATTGTAAATTTGGAAGGTGTAATATTAGAAGGTTGAATATTACCTCTTTTATGATGTAATTTTACCTCAATTTAGACTGAAAATGCGACATTACACCAGAATAGTGGTAAAATTACACATTTTCAGAGGTAAAATCACATATTTTTTCTGATATAAAAGATGTAATATTACCATGATTTTTTTCTGTGAATATTTAAAAAGCAAAATTTTCTACGTGAAATGTCTTGTAAGCTGCATGCAATACTTTTGGCTGCAATTTTTTTTTATCGCTTTGGAGAGTGATTTTTGAAATTTTTTAACTAAAAAATACAATTTGTTCTCCCTAAAACGTCCTGCCATGCCCAAACACAAGCTTTTATGGACTATATCTGTACAGGAATTTGCTCATGGGACATTAAACTATAACTTAACCCTCTACTGCCCAAATTTTTTTTTCGAAAATATTATTTTTTCCCGTGTTCAGGAGGTCATTTTGAGCAACTTTTGTTCTACGAAAAACTTTACTTCTCTTGTTTTATGTTTTTCTTGTTTTATTTTTAGTATTTTAATTTACATTTATCTTGTTTAGTTTATGTTTGTTTTTGGTAGTATTTGGTCTATTTGGTCTATTCTACCACCTTAATTTTTTCACGTTTTTACAGTCACTTTTACAATTTTTTGCATGTTTTTCACATTTTCTGCTATAGAATGGCACCATCATCATTTAAATTGCAAAAAAATGCATAGAACCATAGTTTGGGACGCAACAAAAATTACTGCATACTTCTTTTTACTGAAAATATAGGAAATGTTAGTAAAAAACACAGCCAAAGTTGACCCCTAAAAAATGACAATTTTAAAAACATTGGCAATGTCACCTAAAACAAGTTAAACTGCCAACCCTGAAATTTTCTAAAATTTTAAGAGTTCTTCTTTCCAATGCTTTTTAAAGATCAAAAATTGGTTGGAAAATTGTTTTTTGGCGATTTTTTAGATCGAAGCCCGTCTATAGGCGGGGTTAGGTTGTAGAGGGTTAAAGCGCAAGACGACCAAATTTGATTTGACCTTATTGATTGTTACGCGCATTTCTGAAAAATACTCGAAAAATGCACATTTTTCATTCAAGCTCAGCGCGCGTGTTGTAAACCATTATTGGGATTTTTTCGTTGTGTGGAAACATTGTACCTGACATCCTAATCTATCATTCTAGGGATGAGCACCAAAGTTTTGACAACTTTTTTTGGGACGGCCTAAGGAACATTTAACTTATAATTCCATTTAAAGGCTGCTTTTCGGAATTGCAAAAAATGTTGTATGGAACTCGTTGCAAAACTTCACAGCAAAAAATGGTGTAAATTTGGAAGGCTGAATATTACCTCTTTTATGATGTAATTTTACCTCAATTTAGACTGAAAAAGCGACATTACAACAGAAAAGTGGTAAAATTACACATTTTCAGAGATAAAATTACACATTTTTTCTGACATAAAAGATGTACCCCTTTCCAGATGTAATATTACCATGATTATTTTTTCTGTGTTGATTTTTTCAACAATCGTCGTAATTATCCAACTCGGTGAACCTCGTTGGATAAATGTACGACTCGTGCTGAAAAAGTTCTTTTTTGCACATTGTTGTATACACAACTATTTGATTCCCAATTCAATTTTACATGTGAAAACAAATTTTCGATATATTCTAAAATTTCTATTTTTTTAAACTTTATAATTCAGCGAAAAATACAAGTCCATTAATTAAAAAAAATGTATTTTTATGCGTGTATTTAATGCTTCGGAATAGTACTAATCGTAACATGAAACTTTGCAGAAGTTGATGTGTTAATGAAGTCGATCAGAAAATCCCTACTCAAGATACAGATTTGAGGGGCTCATTTTGACCTAAGGAGATCGATCGAAGGTTCATTCATACAAAAAATACGACATTATTTAAAAACTTATTTTTTTGCGGAATTCTCTGTGTAGATAACTGCTGTAATAACAATTTAATCTACCAACATTTTTATACAAAATTACATGGGTCAGGTTAGCAAGTTTCACCTCCAGGCAGGGTTTAGAGGCAAACAACTACCTATTGACAGCTACTATAAAAAGCAAGCTCTTAAAGAACAAAAATATCAGTTCCAATTAGTCAGTACCCATATACACAAAGTAAGTAAAAAAAGACAGGCCATTTCAAAATTGCGCATTTTCAATCCATGGGTGTTTAAAAAGATCTCTGGTTTGAGTGTTTCTTTTCTTTATCAATTTGTTTTATCCGTTTTGTTTTGCAACATTGTCAAATACTATGATTTCACTGAAGTTTCTGTCAATATAAATTCCAAGACCATTATTTTTACATAAACTACTGTGTATGGTCCAGGGAAAAAATTGGCAAACGACATCGTCCACTCAAAAAATGATACTGAATTCCTAATATCGTACTCAATACTTTTCTTCAAGCACATCTGGCAGCATATATCTAAATTGAATCACAACAGAAAGCGATGAAAATACTAGTTCCTGATGTAAAATTACACATTTTTATGGTCAAACAAGCTTTTCCCGGCAAACTTCGTCCTGCCCTTTTTGATTTCTTGACGTTTTTAGCTTGTTTGCTTGTTCAGCCTCCTGTGATCAAAATTTGATTTACGCAACTTTTCCCATACAATCTGCAGATGCTCTGGAATCGGTTCCAGAGTGGCCAAAGTGTCAATTAGTTAGCGTATAAACCTTCCTTGGGCTTATACGAACCCAACGCAACAAATAGCACCTCGATCCGACACTCCGTGTTGAATTGATTCGCGTTCGAACAAACCCGTCGAAATTTTTTATATATATAGAAGATATCGTTCATGAATAAGGCTACCAACTCTTGCTGAACAAAAATATTAAACTGAGTGGTATTCACTGCTTTGCAAAAGCCTTCCCGAAAGGAAAATAAATTTTTATTCAAAAAAGCGTTTTCATATTGTCATCATTGAATTGCTAGCAAATGCGTATTATACGAAATAATCCGTACAAAAATCCGCGAAGAGGGTCGAAAATCCGTCAGTTGGCAGCATCATCATTCATTTTTCCATCAGAAAAAAAATCAACAGTTTCTGTTGAATTTCACTTTTGATTTTGGTGGCATCATTAATTCAATTTTCCATCATAAAAAGATTAAATTTACTGTTTTGAACTGTTTTTCTACTGTGTGCATCAAAACGTGATGCTGTCTTCGACAGAAATGTATATTTTAGTTATAAACAACACTTCAGAACAAATCAGGCATCAAAACTGATTAAATATTTTTTCATCTTAATTTTCAGAATAAATCCATGTTTCCGACCAAACCATCAAGCGAGACTGCTGCCAACAGTTCTGATAGGATCGAGATCCAGTTGCGCATTCCCGACCAGAACATGGCCAAACAGATAATGGACAAAACCATAAAACTTCTTCAGGATACTGCGAATAGCACTACATTTGAACAAGAACGGGAGCAAGCTTTAGCGTGTATTAAACTCATTCGGCGTGATAATCGTAAGTTTAAATAACGAAGTGAATAACTCAACGTGTTGGTAACATTTATTTCTGTTTCGTTTTTTTCAGCAACGTTGATCTGAAGGATCACCGATTTCACAGTCCGAACAAATGTTGTCTCATAGGTCATGTTGTGTGTTCCAATTGTTTTCGCTCCGGCCAATTAAAATCGTCTCACAAATTTGTTTCACAGCTTGTGCTATGCCCTTTTGAAATTTTGATGTTTTTGATGTGAATTTGTCACTGATACTTATTAATTTTGCAGGAATAAGTTGATTAGAAATGACTTTTTTACGTAAAAACTGGATTTCTTAGTAGTCATCTTTATGCATCTATGACATGATTTAAAAATTATTTTGAAATCAGCTAAATATGTCATTCAAAAAAGCTAAAAAATTTCTTGCAAAATTAAAATACTTATCAACGTAAATTCACCTATTCATTTCTTAAGGGCAGAGCATCAAATAATGAACAATTGAGGTAAAACGGATTTAGATTGGGCGGAATGCATTCTACTAGAAACACATACTTTGGTTTATGAGGCACGAAATGCAACGCAGTTCGAATGGGCTGAGTTATTTAGAAAAAGCACTTTCTTTTTTATTTTATCAGTATTCATTGGTTGTGATACCTTGTAAGAATAATGGACTGCCATTTTGATTTACGTTAAATTAGACCTACGATAATAACAAGTGTAACACAATACCTGTGGAACAAAGTAAATAAAAAGTAAGCGATTAAAAAACCCTTGTTTTCATAGAATGACAACCAAAACAATCTCCCTGTTCTATGAATTATCCTTATCGGTTGTGATTTTTACCAAGTATGCATGATTTTCAATACTTCTATAAAATCGGGACATATTATGTACTAGAATAAAATTCCGGGGAGCGAGATAGTCAAAATATTTCTTGAAATTTTCACCCTTAAAAGATGCACTTAAATACAATACACGTTAAATTGAAGCTAGGATGATAAAATGTTGCAAGTTCATTTGCAGAAGATTTTTTGTGTAAAAATATTGCCAATATATGTAATTTAAACCGATTCCGAACGGATCTAAATTTTTCAAGCCCAAATTCCAATAAATGCTTGAGAAATTATTAAAATTGCTAAAGAACAAGACATTTTTAGCAAATTTTGTCTATGAAAAAAGTAATTCTCTTTTGTTATCTTTTTTTTTATTTTTTTATTAATATTTATTATTTTTTGATAGAACAACAACTTTCAATCATAGAGCAATTCTCTCAGATTTCGGTCATTCGATTTTTTTTTGTGTTTTTTAATCCGACTGAAACTTTTTTGGTACCTTCGGTACGCCCAAAGAAGCCATTTTGCATCATTAGTTTGTCCATATAATTTTCCATACAAATTTGGCAGGGGGTTAGACAAAAACGATGTATGAAAATTCAAAAATCTGTATCTTTTGAAGGAATTTTTTGATCGATTTGGTGTCTTCGGCAAAGTTGTAGGTATGGATATGGACTACACTGAAAAAAAAATGATACACGGTAAAAAATGTTGTGGTGATTTTTTATTTAATTTTTTGCAACTAATACTTGATTTGCAAAAAAAACACTATTTTTATTTTTTTTTATTTTTTGTTATGTTTTAGAGGACATTAAATGCCAACTTTTCAGAAATTTCCAGGTTGTGCAAAAAATCTTTGAGCGAGCTATGAATTTTTGAATCAATACTGATTTTTTCAAAAAATCTAAAAATTGGTCGCAAAATTTTTCAACTTCATTTTTTGATGTAAAATCAAATTTGCAATGAAAAAGTACTTAAGTGAAATTTTGATAAAATGCACCGTTTTCAAGTTAAATCCATTTTTAGGTGACTTTTTTGAAAATAGTCGCAGTTTTTCATTTTTTTTAAATAAGTGCGCATGTTTGCCCACTTTTGAAAAAAATATTTTTGAAATGCTGAGAAAATTCTCTATATTTTGCATTTTTTTACCTTTGACTAACATTTTAAAAAGGCGTAATATTGAATGTTTGGCTCTTTTGAAATGTTAGTCTTTGTTTAAAAAAATTTAAAATATTTTTTTCGAATGGATCGGAAAATTTCACGAATGTCTCATATTTTAACATTGAAAATCGGACCATTAGTTGCTGAGATATAGACATTACAAAATGGTGGGTTGTTTGGGTGAGACTTGGAAAACATCAATTTTCCTGTTTTTAAATCTTTACATGGCAATATCTCAGCAACTTAGGGTCGAATCAACAAAGTTCAAAAAAGCAAAATATAGAGAATTTTCTCAGCTTACCGAAGGCACCAAAAAAGTTTCAGTCGGATTGAAAAATAAGAAAAAAAATCGAATGACCGAAATCTGAGAGAACTGCTCCTAAAGGTAAGCAAACGACGAATTCTGATTTTATCTTAAGATTTTATCTCTTTTAATCATAACTTTGCAACTATTTGAGCAAAAGACTTTCTACAGGTTGCATTTTAAAGAAAATTGTTCAAGGAACTCGATAAAAATAAAATTTTAACCCTTAAATGCCCCCTAATATTATATTTTAACGTTTTAAGTATTAAAATTCAGTTTTGACCAATTCCTTATATTTTTATTTGTTTTATTTTATCACCATCGTGTTCCCCGGACAATTTTACATAATAATCAATGTAAACCTCAAACTAAAATGAACTATTGGCGAGAAACAGCGATTTTACTGCAAAAAGTTTGATTTTGCGCAGCACTTTGTCCTATGAATTCGAATCCGAAATAGGTTTCTCACATATAAAAACCGAACTATGCGGGATTGATCCCTTTTTATTGAAAAGTACACCATGTACTTCCGAGTGCTGCGCAAAATCAAACTTTGTCAGTAAAATCGCTGTTTCTCGTCAATAGTTCATTTTAGTTTGAGGTTGATTTTTATGCAAAATTGTCCGGGGAACACGATGGCGATAAAAAAAATGAAAAATATAAGGAATTGGTCAAAACTGAATACATAAAACGTTAAAATATAATATAAGGGGGTTAAAATTTTATTTTTATCGAATTCCTTGGACAATTTTCTATAAAATACAACCTGTAGAAAGTCCTTTGGTCAAATAGTTGCAAAGTTATGCCGTTGCAAATATTTTTCAAAGTTTATGTAAAACAATGTAAACAATGTTTATGTTTATGTAAACAAATATTTTTCAAAGTTTATTCAAAACTGGTCTGAAAAAACGAAAACGAAACTATTGGCACTACGCCCCCCGGGGCATGGCCTTCCTCTAACGTGGGATTTCTGCTCCAGCGCCTCTGACGAGACAGGAGAAACCGGGACCGACGTTTTACTTCACCATCCGATAGAAGCTCAGTGGATAAGGCGGGAATCGAACCCGCGTCTCATAGCATCATCGGGATCGGCAGCCGAAGCCGCTACCCCTGCGCCACGAGACCCACCGTCTGAAAAAACAGGGGGCATAAAAAATATTTTTCCAAAAAACTTCAAAATTTCCATGAAAATAGAAGTGTTATCAACTGAAAACAATCCAAAATGCATTTTTCTGCATTGATAATCATATTTAGCATGTTTGGGCTTGTTTAAAAATGTTTTGAATTTTTGTGAAATTCCAATTCCAAGCACCGTAAAAATTTTATTTTTGGCAAAAAATAATAAATTTCTCAATACTTAGAATTTTTGGAAACTAATGATGGCAAAACAGCTGGACAGGTGTATAATGCCTTTTAAAACACTTTTTTCATTAAAGTGTTGAAAACATGGCTCGTAATTTCTATTTTTATTTGTATTTTTTTTTCAATTTTTAAAAATGTAAATATTCCTATTAGCATTACTCACCATTGACAATCCTTGCGTTGGACTCTCCGCTAATAGTAAGCAGCGTGTTCAGCTGCCTTTTTTCACGAACCACAGCTCCATCGGCGATACTCAGTCCGGCTACCAAAACCAGCCCGAAGCACAGGATCACTTGTTGAGAATTCATTTTGCTTAAAATGTTCCCAGTTCAGTCCTTCACCGAATCACTTGTGTCGCACTAGTTTCTTCCCCTTAAAATCTGCTACCACACAAACCTTCGATCACCAAATCCCAACTGACAACATCCACCGGTTGGAGCGGCTTATTTAAGCTGTTCTAACAGCCGCTGCTACTACTCCACAGTCACTAACCTGGATAATTAGTAATTAGTGTAGAACATCCACAGTGCGAGGAGTTCACGGGATGACGACCTGCGTGTGATCTGGGAACTTATCGCAGTGCGTAGAATCTGCTTCGCGCGCGGTCAGATTAATTCGCACGCTGAAAGCTTTAGAAGTAGTCACGTTCTAGGCTGATTTTAGTTTGAAGCTGGAATTAACCATCAATTGGAGGGCTACTTGGGCGGGGCACCGTTATCAGGAGTTACCTTGGACATAAGAACACAATATGGCTTGTCGTATTGTGAGTTCATCAAGATCAAGGTTAGATCCCAAGTTCAAATCAAGTTCCAAAGCAACCCCTCGTAACGGTTTCAACCCCAAACAGTAGTGCAACACAGCTTTTGCATGATGCAGTCTGGGAACCGCGCGTCTCGACGGCACCGTTTTCATTTGCACTTATTTAGATCACTATCCGGACGACGCGGATCAATAGCCAGAGGGTGATACCTGTCAGAACCGTGCGTCACCTTGGCACCGCCGGGTCAGCCGGATGTCGTTAAACTCGATATCGAAAATATATCTCACTTGAAATTAGAACAATGCGGATCGCGCTGCCGGAATTCGCGAACGATCGGCGCTGGCAGTGATTCTGATTCAGACTATGCCTCAGTACAACGCCTCAGAATGGAATCGTACTACCCCGGCAGGGCTAGAACCTGGCGATGATAAGGTTTGTTGTGTGTTGTTGTGATTGATGGCGCTGGCTATAAAATGAGAGCAATAATTCACGCTGGAAGTGTTGTAATCATCATTACGACCGGAGAGCTTTGTAATCTGTAGAGGAGGTCGGTAGTAGCTTCGCGCCAAAAAGTTTGGTTTAGCAAAACAATGTTTCTGAAGGACCACAAGTGTCCAGTCAGAGTCGATGGAATCTGAACTTTTTGACCACGGAGTCGAGTCGAGTCGACACATTATGACAAGCTGGAGGTGAAGTCGAAGTCGGATTCTACAGTTTTCAGATTCATAAATTTTCTGAATTTGCTAAAAAAAATGTTCTGGTGAAAATGCCTATTAATTTGAAGATATTTTTGATATCTGTTTAAATAACACTTGAAGCTTGTAGAAACATAATTTTTGCTGTTATTATCATAATGTTGTCTAATGTATAATGCTCCGCCAACTTTTTTTTCGCAAAATCGCGATAACTCGTGATGTTTATAAGGAAACCCCTTATGTTTACATATCAAAATTTTTGTAATTGTCGGTTCTACAACTTTGTAGAACATTGTTACACTCTAAAAAAAAACCCTGCAAAATTAGAAAATACACGAAATTTTAAAATGAAAATTTTTGTTCTAAATGAAAAAAATGACCCTTCTGGGTCAAAGTATATTCGAAAAGTAAATTAAGTTTCCCTTAAAATGACATGTTCCAAATTACAGTCTTAGTAACAGAAAATGGCAGTCGAGTAACAGAAAATGGCAGAGTTTTTAAAACTTTTTTAAAGTTTTTAAAACTTTTTTAGAGTTTTTTTCGATGAAAAATACGTTTTTTTGGAATTCTGAGTACGCCATCAAATCGGGCGTAAAATTTATTTTAGTCCCTTTGACACCAAATTTCTATCTCATCACCGTTTCATGCTGCAATTTATTGAAAAACACCTCTTTTTTCGCATTTTCAAAACTGAAAGGGCGACCCTCCGTAACGAGATATCAAAAAACGGACCTCGGATTCGTGATCAGGGACAAAAGTTACCCCTTAGGACAAAGTTTCACGCAAATCGAAGAGGGGTCAGGCCAACATTTCCCGATTTCGTGTGAGTTGGTAGAGAATTACCCTAATGCATTTCGTTATCCGTTTCGTTATGTTACTCCTTCCATCTTTGAGTTTGTTACGTAAAATACCCAGAAAAATCCGATAAAAATATTTTCAGCGATAGGCTGTTTGGTCCAGACACATTCAAAATAACTTTTTAAATTTCATACGACTAACGACCTTTTAAAATGTTAGACTGAAGTCTTCGGTCCTCAAACTATTTCCCCTTGAAAAGACAACAAATCATCTTTCATTTACGTCCAAGGCACCTAAAATCGGTTAAAATAGCGCGGAGTTATTATTTTTTGAAAACAATGTTTTTGCGAAAATCAACGAAAATTACAATTTTTTGGATCACCAAAACGGCGTAGGTCACCCTAATGGTCACATAAAAATACGGGTCTAATAATTTCTGCCAGGAAACCATCAGTCCAATTTTGAGCCCTGTCCAAGCTCATTTCGATGCCTCTGTACTCGCTTATGCTAACAAGATAGGAAAACCAGCAAGCTTAGTACAGGAGAGCAGAGAGGCATCGATTCGTTTTCGGAGGTTTTCGTATAGAATTGCTGTAAAGTTAACTAACTTTTGAAACTTTTAAAAATTTGTTAAAAACTACTTCTTGAGGTACTTTGAACACTTCTCTTCCAAGGTCATTCATACCGTTTTGTTTGTATTTAATTCGTATTTTTCATTTTACAAAAATAAAGTCTTTAACTTATCAATGTCACCTCGGCTGTCAATGTCACCTTTGATTATGGTTATGTCAACTGTTAACTAGTTTACTAATTTTTTGTATTTTTTTTCTATTTGGTTTGTTATTGTTTAATACTTGTTCGGTAACTGGGCTGAGAACGTAGTCGTAGTTACTGAATACTGGGCTGAACGAAAAATGACAAGGGGACCACCGATGCACACTATTATCATAATAAATACCCAAATTTGTTTCTAGAGTTTACCTATCAAGTTTTTTTTATTATGACTTCAAAATGGACAAAGCCTTAAAAATGTTTTTTTGATTTATTAAACTTTTTTTTTGCGTGCACTGACTCCTAGGTGATTTTTGTTGTTTGACGTTTGTCGGCTTTTGAAGTGGTTATTAAGCCTCATCTACAATCAAACCTACACAAACTCTTGTTAAAACAATCATCAAGTTGATCCAGATGTCAGTCGAGTATCGATCATCGGTTGCTGCGATCCCTGTCTGACATCGAAGTGACAAGCAAACAGGGGCAAAAGTGACAGACGCGACATTCTGCGATTTGCCATTGCAGATCAGGCTTAAGGGTGCTTTGTTTTTTTTTTTTTTTTGCGTAGGTGGGAGCGTTCTTTTATTGTAAGATCAGTTCCTAACTGGACTCGGTCGTTGGAAACGACCGTCGGCTCAACGACCGACGAAATAGGCGGCGGGCCAGATGCGGGCATAAAAATGTCAAAACCTCTCCCCCTCACTTCGTCTCACCATCCAGCTGCAGCTTTGTTGACAAACAAACGGAGCACGCGGTCGCTTGATGGCGGCATCAAGCCAGAATTAGGGGTGGTCATGTGGTTAAAAATGTAACTTTTTTTTAAGAAAAATATTTTTCCGACTGAATAAAAAAATTGCGAGCATGTTCAAACAATTATTCTTGATGTCAGAGAATTGACTAAAAATCAAAATGTTAATCCATAATTTTTCTAGAATTGAACTTTTTTACACCAATTGGGAACCCCTAGGTCTATCCACGACCGTTTCCGATGACCGTGAGAAGATGCCCGAAAATTCAGCTACCAGCTAAATCCACAATATTTCGAAACGCAAAAAAGGATATTTGTATTAAATTGTATTAAGATATTACTAAAAATTCAGGGTACAAATTAGAGGTGGGCAAAATCGCTCTTTTTTAGGAGCCGCTCATTTCGACTCTTTCTCTCTTTTTTTAAAAATTGAGGAAAATGCTTCTTAAAAGCATGGTGTGATTTTTTTATGTTTTTCATTGGATCGCAAAAAAATATTGTTTGAAAAAGCTAAAAAGAAAACATTTTCTTATAATCTATAAATATTGGTGGCCTCTATATTCAGATTGAAATTCGAATCTTAACCGTCGAATGCTTGGATGGGAAGAGCTTCGAAATTTTATCTTGGATATTGGAGTAAGTAAAAAAAAGTAAATCTTTCCCAGTTCCTGAGGGGAACACCCTTGAAGAGTATCGGGGTCGGCATTTACAAAGCGGATTCAGTGGCAATTGTCATTCTCAACTCAATGTTAACATGTTAAGGTTAATGTTAACATTCCATAGGTTGCCTCCCTAAGGTGTCGTGATAAGGTCCAGTTTGTGACGATACACTACCTTCCCTTTACTAAGCAATCGATTCCAGAAGGGAAAAGATCACCAGTTGTGTTGGTCCGAGCCGGGATTTGAACCCCGATCTACCGCTTACGAGGCGGAAGCGTTACCACTGGGCTACGTGGCTCGGATATTAGAGAAGGTTGATATTAATTTTACGAAATTGCATGGAAATTGCGTTTATTTCTGCTAAAATAAAATAAATGCTGATATTTTATTTTAAGACAATATTCACGAACTTTTCCTAGATTCTGATTCAATTGATTAAGTCTATAAATGCCATAGTTTATTCGGGTCAGAGGATTTTTTTTTTTCGTAATGTCATGGGCTTTTTTTGGTTAAATTTTTCAAGTTGGGCATTTTAAAATGCTAAAATTTGAATTATTTTATAGACCTTTACGATGAGTTGTGCAATGAAAAGTAGAAAACTGAAAATATGGGTTGAAATACTTTTAAGTGGTGTTCAAACATTGACTATTTGGAGTCTTTCAATGTAAATTTATAAGAAAGTTGCAATAGACTCCTTCAGCGAAATATGTCAATTCAGCTCCGAAAAAAAAAGCGAGAAATAAACCTTGCCGTTATTTTCTTAAAGTTCTTGAAAAAGTACACCGTGGGACAATTTTGACAAATTTGGCATTAATTTAATGGCGTCATCCATAAAGTATGTCACGCAAAAATCGGCCAAAATTAACCCCCCTCTCCCCTATGTCACACTTTGTCACACAAGGTTGTACCCCCCCTCAAAAAGTACGTCACATTTTGCCAGACCCCCCCCCCCTCTTGTTTTTATGATTTTTTATAGTTTTTATATCTTTAAACTCTCATAATTTTGGTATTTTTGCCAATTTAATATAAAAAAATAAGTTGTCTAATTATTTATTTGTTAGAATAAACATTGCGATATAAAAAAACAGTTTTGTATCTTTTAAAAATAAGAAGGCCTGGTATAACATTCAAGTATAAAAAAATCATGAAAACTGTTTTTCACAGCTTTGTATCTAATAAATTCAAACCTATTTTAGCAGTTTTCTTATCACAGTAAAAAATTGTGTAAATTTTGAAGCTTTAATTTTGGAAGGTTGAATATTACCACTTTTATAATGTAATTTTACCTCTATTCAGACTGAAAAAGTGTCATTACAACAGTAAAGAGGTAAAATTACACATTTCCAGCCGTAAAATTACACATTTTTTCTGACATAGAAGATGTACCCCTTCCCAGATGTAATATTACCATGATTTTTTTTTCTGTGTATGAACACCCTGCTTTCAAAGTTTTTATTTTTATCGAGCAAGAATTTGCAAAATATTCAAGTTCCAGCGGAATAAAAAAATGTGACTATGTAATTAATTATAATAAGATACTTCAAAATAATAGTATGCAAACAATTTTAGAAAAGAGGATATAATTTAATTGTGAACATTAAGAATTAATATTATGCAATCATAAAAAAACCTACAAAGAAAAAAAATGATGGCAATAATGATGAATTTTACCTTAGAAAATGATGAATTTTTCATCAGTTTTTGATGAATATTCATCAGGTTCACTTTTTTACACATTTTTTATGTAACGAAACGAAACTATTGGCACTACGCCCCCCGGGGCATGGCCTTCCTCTAACGTGGGATTTCTGCTCCAGCGCCTCTGACGAGACAGGAGAAACCGGGACCGACGTTTTACTTCACCATCCGATAGAAGCTCAGTGGATAAGGCGGGAATCGAACCCGCGTCTCATAGCATCATCGGGATCGGCAGCCGAAGCCGCTACCCCTGCGCCACGAGACCCACACATTTTTTATGTAATATTACTCAAAAAAAGAGGTAATATACAACCTACCAAATCTTCAACATTCAAAAATTCAACTTTTTTTCTGTTAGCGTGACGTCACAGTCTCGCAAACCCCCCCTCTCCCCTTCGTCCCATCTTGTCACGCCTACGGTAACCCCCCCTCCCCCCCCTAAGAGCGTACGTACTTTATGGATAACGCCTTATAAGCATTGAAACAGTTGAAATATAATTTTCAATCCGCAAAAAAAGTATTTTTAATACTATAATTTTCTGTAATCTCAAATAATTATATTTTTAAACTACAAAAGAAACATTTTTAAAAATAATTAACATCTTGGAAAAATATTAACATCTTGGAACGGTTCTTTCAAAAGACTATAGTTTAAAAAAGAACCGCTGCTCTTTTTTTGTGAGATATAGATTGTTCGCTCTTTTTAGTGAACCGGCTCTTTGAGCGATTCGCTCTTTTTTGCCCACCTCTAGTACAAATCGAGTATAATGTTCATTTTGAATCCATTTAAAAAATTGAGATTTTTTTCCGCTGCGGCAAAATAAATTTCGATAAGTCGACTCTCGTAAATTACTTTATAATTTATTTTCTCTCAGTAAATTCTAACAAATTCCATCAACACATTTCCTCGAAGCTAAACAAGCTGCAAAGTAAATATTACAATTAATTAAATAACACGCAAAGCGCAAATCAAGCCGCTGCTGACTGCTGACGCGTACCGCCAATTGCGCCGCATCTTATGTTATTTTAATTCACTTATTGAAAACGCTAAACCCTACTTCACAGCCGTGTACACCTCTGCTCGATACACAAACAATACACCGGCGACAAGAGAAGTCGCGGTTTATTAATTTCTCCAGCCGCGAACAAGTTCGCGAAAACGTGACTTTGGGTTATTTGTACCCGCGGAACCCTTTGCGTCACTTGCAACTTTTCACAGATTCCGCCATTGTTGTTGACCCATTGTCTCAACAATTCGCTAACCTTTGAACTGGGTTTTTATTTTATTTATTTATTTTTTGTAGTTGCAAACTGTTATCGAGCATATTTTAACATTGTATATTGCACGCTGCATGCAAAAGTGTCGGCCTGATCAAATGGACCGTGGAGATAACGTATAGTTAAAAGCAGGAGGAGACACGTGGATAAATGCTTCAAGAAGTGTGCCTCAAAGGAATGCAAAGAAAAGTAAGTCATGCAAACTGGTTCAACATTTTCAAGCCGCAGATCGTGATCGGATTTGACAGCTTAGGGTAGGTTACGAATTCGAAGACACCGTTTGTTTATTTTTTATAATATCATTTTTGTTGCTTCATTCCTCCTTTACAGAGAGTTAAAGGAGGAGGTTAAAGTGGAATTGAGTGATAAAAAAGTTGACTATTTTAAGTATTTTTTTAAGAAATTGAAAATACATACAAATCCACAAATATTTGTTTGCTCTTATTTTAGATAAGAAAAAATCAAACACCTAATACCAATTCTTCACCAAATTCAATTAATCTGAACCAAAGAATTGTGAACAAATTGCATAATAACTAAGCATAAATGAATCCTTTTCACTCTCTCGTTACAGCAAAAAAAAAACAACTGCCACATGTCATATCGCAGTCCACAAATCCAATCAATTCGGCCGATGAATCGATTCCTGTTATTCACGCAGGACATCAGACAGCAATTAATTTCTCGTATACATTTATGCATCACCCGAGTTATGACACGCATTAATTAACGGTGTTCCTTTTTTTTCGTTGATTTTTATTTTATAAAACATATGGAAAAGAAAAAAATAATAAAAAAAAATCACAAACAGATCGTCAATTCTGGATTATATCGTGGAAACTGGTTCTTCTCCATCTAGCGCGGCAAACTCCCTTTCATCGTTCAATCAATCTGACTGGCGGCTTTTTTTTTTTTTTGCATGCAAATAAAAAAACATTTTGCAATCCGAGAAGTACGGAGAAACCTCTCTAGATTATTACTAATAAATTGTAAACGATTGCGGTTTGTTGCCACCTAGGACGACTATTTGCCGGACAAGACAAGAGGGACATGTTCGTGCTCGTGCCAGTGCTCGATCATAACTGTCACTCCGGCTTGACGAGATCGAGAAGAAATTCGATACTTTTTTTTCTCTCTCTTGAGGTGCAGGCGCCTCTTGGGTCTCGGTAAAGGTCCTCGGCAAAGTGGACCAACGTTGGCGCATGAGTCATATAAAAAGGTCATCGATTTGAACGAGTAAATAACGGCATAGTTAGATCAATTTTTAACCAGCAAAATAGAAATCTAAAGATGTCTTTCCCAAACTTTCAAAAGATCAATTCAGTTTCGTTCAGTTTTGATTGAAAGTTACCCAAATTAGACGTAAGCATTGAGGGCTGATTTCTGAATTGAATCGGCTTTTACGAAACTGATTGATATTAAATTGGAGTAATTTCGCATATTTTGAGATTTATAATTTTATATTTTATCTCAAAAGATGCCATTTTGTATCTTTCTTTTTTCCAGAAATTTGCTGATCGGTTTGGTGTCATCGGAAAAGTTGTAGGTTATGATTAAGAACGTCTAGAAATAAAGTGGCACGTGGAAAGGAATCCGATTTCCAAGGTTCCGAGAATCATCTAATTAATGTTTTGAGCATTCATTTTACCGATACAGAGCGGATTCGTTAATTCGAACACAACTGCATTCGAATTAGCATATCCAAATTTGCTAATTGGAACGACTGATAGCTGTCAAAAACACGAAACTACGTGCTCGAAAATCGATGAACAAAGAAGTCGAAATGTAAACATTAGGTTGACAACTCAATTTTTGACATTTGAGTGCATTTAGATTCGAAACGCTCGAATTAGCGAGTATCGAGTTAAACTAGCGGACATTCGAAGAAGTGAAATTCTAATTAACAAATTTGCTCTGTACATAGAAAAAATATGATGGTATGGAATGGTAACATTCAATATTACGCCCTTTTAAAATGTTAGTCTTGGTTTAAAAATTTTGAAAATATTTTTTTTTAAATATCGGAATATTTTACCAATATTTCATATTTTAACATTGTAAATCGGACCATTAGTTGCTGAGATATCGACATTAGAAAATGGTGGGTTGTTTGGGTGAGACTTAGAAAACATCAATTTTGTTGTTTTCAAACCTTTGCATGGCAATATCTCAGCAAACTAAGTGTCGTATCGACAAAGTTCAAAAAAGTAAAATATTGAGAATTTTCTCAGCTTTTCAAAAACATTTTTTTTTTCAAAAGTTGGCAAACATTTGCACTTATTTAAAAAAAATGAAAAACTGCAACTATTTTCAAAAAAGTTACCTAAAAATGGCTATAACTTGAAAACGGTGCACTTTATCAAAATTTACTTTTTGCAATTCCGTCGTGAAATTACTTACTTTTCCTGTCATTCTTGAACGACGAAATAGCCTACTTTTCTGTACCAAAAATAACAGAATCGAATAGCAACACTTTTCAAAATAAATGCTGAAAAGTTCTACTTTTCAGCACTGAAATGGGTGCTGAAAAGTTGAACTTTTCAGCACTTGTTTCGAAAAGTAACACTTTTCAACATTGTTTTGATTTAAACGATTTATTGTCAAAAACAATGAAAATTTGACTTAAAATTTCACTCAATGGTTGTTTTTCGGAATTGCAAAAAATGCTGTATGGAACTTGATGCAAAACTTGATTTTTTCAGCACTCTTCGTATTCATCCAACTCGGTGAACCTCGTTGGATAAATGTACGACTCGTGCTGAAAAAATCCTCTTTTTGCAACTTGTTGCATAAACTACTATTTTGATTGCAAATTTTTTGCGACCAGTATTTTGATTTTTTGAAAAAAAAATCAGTATTTGTTAAAAACAAATTTTTACTCGGTCAAAGATTTTTTGCACAACCTGAAAATTTCTGAAAAGTTGGCATTTATTGTCCCCTAAAACATATCAAAAAAAAACCGTGTATAATTTTTTTTCAGTGTAGTCCTTATCCATACCTACAACTTTGCCGAAGACACCAAATCGATCAAAATATCCTTCATACATCATTTTTGTATGGACAGCTGCCAAATTTGTATGGAAAATTATATAGACAAACTAATTATGCACAATGGCTTCTTTGGGCATACCGAAGGCACCAAGAACTACTGAGAGAACTGCTCTTATGACCTCTCAGAAAAAATAGGTACAAAGAACTAAAAATTCCCGAAATTTTTATTTGACTTTCTTTCTTAAAATTCTTAAAGATACATTTATTAACTGTCCAATTTTTTCATAAATTTATGATTAAAACGCATCTTTTGCGCTACACTTTTTGATGGTGCCAAATCTGATACCAAACACGGATAGAAATTTTAAATGTTTTGAAAAAAGACAACATTGTTGTTCATTATCGGAAAAAATGTTGACGATTTTGAAAACATTTCCATGTTTTCGAATTCGACAACACAAAGTTACCGGATTAGCTTACAGGATTTCTATCCGTTTTTCAAATAAGGATATTTTAAAAATAAAGTGATTTTTGAAAAAAAAAACGAAATTGTTGTCATGCATAATTTTGAAAATCAATTCTAGATGCAAAATCAAATTTGCAATTCATGATAAAGTACACTATTTTGAAGTTTATTAAAAAGTTTATTCTCAAAATCGTGAACTGTGTTCATGAATTTGAGAACCACGAAGGAATATATTTACTTTTGTAGTGCAAATGCACAATACTTATGAATAAATTCCTTCTTGGTTCAAAATTCATGAACACAATTCACGATTACTGGAATAGATAAGAAGAAGTATCCAAAAATGGTTTTAGCGTCATCAATGAGTTTTATTTTGAAAATGCTGAATTTTGATACCCATATTGCCACTCTAATAAAATTCTTGAAATTGCTCTGTAATTGGAGATATTCCGGGTTCCACCGGAGAATCTGGAACCGGTCCCAAAGTGGCCAGATATGTCCAAAATGGTTTTCAGCGTCATCAGTGAGCTTGATTTTGAAAATGCTGAATTTTGATACCCATATTGCCACTCTAATAAAATTCTTGAAATTGCTCTGTAATTGGGGATATTCCGGGTTCCACCGGAAAACCTGGAACCGGTCCCAAAATGGCCAGATATGTCCAAAATGGTTTTCAGCGTCATCAATGAGTTTTATTTTGAAAATGCTGAATTTTGATACCCATATTGCCACTCTAATAAATTTCTTGAAAATACTCCGTAGTTGGGATATTCCGGGTTCCACCAGAGAACCTGGAACCGGTCCCAAAGTGGCCAGATATGTCCAAAATGGTTTTCAGCGTCATCAGTGAGCTTGATTTTGAAAATGCTGAATTTTGATACCCATATTGCCACTCTAATAAAATTCTTGAAAATACTCTGGAATTGGGGATATTCCGGGTTTCACCGGAGAACCTGGAACCGGTCCCAAAGTGGCCAGATATGTCCAAAATGGTTTTCAGCGTCATCAGTGAGCTTGATTTTGAAAATGCTGAATTTTGATACCCATATTGCCACTCTAATAAAATTCTTGAAAATACTCCGTAGTTGGGATATTCCGGTTTCCACCGGAGAACCTGGAACCGGTCCCAAAGTGGCCAGATATGTCCAAAATGGTTTTCAGCGTCATCAATGAGCTTGATTTTGAAAATGCTGAATTTTGATACCCATATTGCCACTCTAATAAATTTCTTGAAAATACTCTGGAATTGGGGATATTCCGGGTTTCACCGGAGAACCTGGAACCGGTCCTAAAGTGGCCAGATATGTCCAAAATGGTTTTCAGCGTCATCAGTGAGCTTGATTTTGAAAATGCTGAATTTTGATACCCATATTGCCACTCTAATAAAATTCTTGAAAATACTCTGTAATTGGGGATATTCCGGGTTCCACCGGAGAACCTGGAACCGGTCCCAAAGTGGCCAGATATGTCCAAAATGGTTTTCAGCGTCATCAGTGAGCTTGATTTTGAAAATGCTGAATTTTGATACCCATATTGCCACTCTAATAAATTTCTTGAAAAAACTTTGTAGTTGGGATATTCCGGGTTTCACCGGAGAACCTGGAACCGGTCCCAAAGTGGCCAGATATGTCCAAAATGGTTTTCAGCGTCATCAGTGAGCTTGATTTTGAAAATGCTGAATTTTGATACCCATATTGCCACTCTAATAAAATTCTTGAAAATACTCTGGAATTGGGGATATTCCGGGTTTCACCGGAGAACCTGGAACCGGTCCCAAAGTGGCCAGATATGTCCAAAATGGTTTTTTGCGTCATCAATGAGCTTGATTTTGAAAATGCTGAATTTTGATACCCATATTGCCACTCTAATAAAATTCTTGAAAATACTCTGGAATTGGGGATATTCCGGGTTTCACCGGAGAACCTGGAACCGGTCCTAAAGTGGCCAGATAAGTCCAAAATGGTTTTTTGCGTCATCAATGAGCTTGATTTTGAAAATGCTGAATTTTGATACCCATATTGCCACTCTAATAAAATTCTTGAAAATACTCTGGAATTGGGGATATTCCGGGTTTCACCGGAGAACCTGGAATCGGTCCCAAAGTGGCCAGATATGTCCAAAATGGTTTTTTGCGTCATCAATGAGCTTGATTTTGAAAATGCTGAATTTTGATACCCATATTGCCACTCTAATAAAATTCTTGAAAATACTCTGGAATTGGGGATATTCCGGGTTTCACCGGAGAACCTGGAACCGGTCCTAAAGTGGCCAGATAAGTCCAAAATGGTTTTCAGCGTCATCAGTGAGCTTGATTTTGAAAATGCTGAATTTTGATACCCATATTGCCACTCTAATAAAATTCTTGAAAATACTCTGGAATTGGGGATATTCCGGGTTTCACCGGAGAACCTGGAATCGGTCCCAAAGTGGCCAGATAAGTCCAAAATGGTTTTCAGCGTCATCAGTGAGCTTGATTTTGAAAATGCTGAATTTTGATACCCATATTGCCACTCTAATAAAATTCTTGAAAATACTCTGGAATTGGGGATATTCCGGGTTTCACCGGAGAACCTGGAACCGGTCCTAAAGTGGCCAGATATGTCCAAAATGGTTTTCAGCGTCATCAGTGAGCTTGATTTTGGAAATGCTGAATTTTGATACCCATATTGCCACTCTAATAAAATTCTTGAAAATACTCTGGAATTGGGGATATTCCGGGTTCCACCGGAGAACCTGGAACCGGTCCCAAAGTGGCCAGATATGTCCAAAATGGTTTTCAGCGTCATCAGTGAGCTTGATTTTGAAAATGCTGAATATTGATACCCATATTGCCACTCTAATAAAATTCTTGAAAATACTCTGGAATTGGGGATATTCCGGGTTTCACCGGAGAACCTGGAATCGGTCCCAAAGTGGCCAGATATGTCCAAAATGGTTTTCAGCGTCATCAGTGAGCTTGATTTTGAAAATGCTGAATTTTGATACCCATATTGCCACTCTAATAAAATTCTTGAAAATACTCTGGAATTGGGGATATTCCGGGTTCCACCGGAGAACCTGGAACCGGTCCCTAAGTGGCCAGATATGTCCAAAATGGTTTTCAGCGTCATCAATGAGCTTGATTTTGAAAATGCTGAATTTTGATACACATATTGCCACTCTAATAAAATTCTTGAAAATACTCTGGAATTGGGGATATTCCGGGTTTCACCGGAGAACCTGGAACCGGTCCCAAAGTGGCCAGATATGTCCAAAATGGTTTTTTGCGTCATCAATGAGCTTGATTTTGAAAATGCTGAATTTTGATACCCATATTGCCACTCTAATAAAATTCTTGAAAATACTCTGGAATTGGGGATATTCCGGGTTTCACCGGAGAACCTGGAACCGGTCCTAAAGTGGCCAGATAAGTCCAAAATGGTTTTTTGCGTCATCAATGAGCTTGATTTTGAAAATGCTGAATTTTGATACCCATATTGCCACTCTAATAAAATTCTTGAAAATACTCTGGAATTGGGGATATTCCGGGTTTCACCGGAGAACCTGGAACCGGTCCCAAAAATGCCAGATATGTCCAAAATGGTTTTCAGCGTCATCAATGAGCTTGATTATTGAAAATGCTGAATTTTGATACCCATATTGCCACTCTAATAAAATTCTTGAAAATACTCTGGAATTGGGGATATTCCGGGTTTCACCGGAGAACCTGGAATCGGTCCCAAAATGGCCAGATATGTCCAAAATGGTTTTCAACGTCATCAGTGAGCTTGATTTTGAAAATGCTGAATTTTGATACCCATATTGCCACTCTAATAAAATTCTTGAAAATACTCTGGAATTGGGGATATTCCGGGTTCCACCGGAGAACCTGGAACCGGTCCCTAAGTGGCCAGATATGTCCAAAATGGTTTTCAGCGTCATCAATGAGCTTGATTTTGAAAATGCTGAATTTTGATACACATATTGCCACTCTAATAAAATTCTTGAAAATACTCTGGAATTGGGGATATTCCGGGTTTCACCGGAGAACCTGGAACCGGTCCTAAAGTGGCCAGATATGTCCAAAATGGTTTTCAGCGTCATCAGTGAGCTTGATTTTGGAAATGCTGAATTTTGATACACATATTGCCACTCTAATAAAATTCTTGAAAATACTCTGGAATTGGGGATATTCCGGGTTTCACCGGAGAACCTGGAACCGGTCCTAAAGTGGCCAGATATGTCCAAAATGGTTTTCAGCGTCATCAATGAGCTTGATTTTGAAAATGCTGAATTTTGATACACATATTGCCACTCTAATAAAATTCTTGAAAATACTCTGGAATTGGGGATATTCCGGGTTTCACCGGAGAACCTGGAACCGGTCCTAAAGTGGCCAGATATGTCCAAAATGGTTTTCAGCGTCATCAGTGAGCTTGATTTTGGAAATGCTGAATTTTGATACCCATATTGCCACTCTAATAAAATTCTTGAAAATACTCTGGAATTGGGGATATTCCGGGTTTCACCGGAGAACCTGGAACCGGTCCTAAAGTGGCCAGATATGTCCAAAATGGTTTTCAGTGTCATCAGTGAGCTTGATTTTGAAAATGCTGAATTTTGATACCCATATTGCCACTCTAATAAAATTCTTGAAAATACTCTGGAATTGGGGATATTCCGGGTTCCACCGGAGAACCTGGAACCGGTCCCTAAGTGGCCAGATATGTCCAAAATGGTTTTCAGCGTCATCAGTGAGCTTGATTTTGGAAATGCTGAATTTTGATACCCATATTGCCACTCTAATAAAATTCTTGAAAATACTCTGGAATTGGGGATATTCCGGGTTTCACCGGAGAACCTGGAACCGGTCCTAAAGTGGCCAGATATGTCCAAAATGGTTTTCAGCGTCATCAGTGAGCTTGATTTTGGAAATGCTGAATTTTGATACCCATATTGCCACTCTAATAAAATTCTTGAAAATACTCTGGAATTGGGGATATTCCGGGTTTCACCGGAGAACCTGGAACCGGTCCTAAAGTGGCCAGATATGTCCAAAATGGTTTTCAGTGTCATCAGTGAGCTTGATTTTGAAAATGCTGAATTTTGATACCCATATTGCCACTCTAATAAAATTCTTGAAAATACTCTGGAATTGGGGATATTCCGGGTTTCACCGGAGAACCTGGAATCGGTCCCAAAGTGGCCAGATATGTCCAAAATGGTTTTCAGCGTCATCAGTGAGCTTGATTTTGAAAATGCTGAATTTTGATACCCATATTGCCACTCTAATAAAATTCTTGAAAATACTCTGGAATTGGGGATATTCCGGGTTTCACCGGAGAACCTGGAACCGGTCCCAATGTGTCCAGATCGGTCCAATATGGTATTGGGTATTATAATTGTACTGTAACTTGCATTATGATAAAATTTTAAACAAATTGTCATTCAACATTCGATCCAAAATGCAAAACAACTAGAAAATAGAGGGTTAAAAAAAAGTTACCTGGTTGGTTTTGGGAATAACTTAGGGTAAGTGCCTCTGTTTTTGACTTTTCAAAAAGCAAAATAAACTAGAGATCTGTCCGCATCTTTTGCTTCTTGAATTTTGAAAATCCGTCCACAGGGAGCCGAGATACAGCTGTTTGAAGTTGGACTTCGCCTTTTTTCGCTAGCTTGGTAGTTCGCGGGATAATATTGAGGATGGTAGTTTAAGTGTTAAAGTCTATTTTTTGTGAAAAATTAGCTCTTCTCAGTGTCACCTTATTACCCCTCATTTTTTGAACTAGCGATTATTTAATAAATTCAATAATCATCATTTCAGAATTCTAAAATTAACATTTTAAAATGTCAAAAATGAGCGGAAATGATTTTAAAGGTTTTGAGAGGCCTAGAAATGGATGCGTTGATAAATAATTTTAGCAGTATTTCTAACTAGAGAGAAGATAGAGGTTTTTTGAATAAAAACTCTAAGTAAAGATTTTTGATGACGTAATCGCTTGGAGGTACGGAAAATTTCTTTCAAACAAACAATTAAAACATGACGAATTTACGGAACAGTGCTACGAAATGTGTTTTATTTTTGCAATATGAATAAATATATGGTAAACCTCATCTGCTGATTTTCCTGAAAATATCCCACCGCAATACACGCCAAACATTTTTCTGGAAGAATCACTTTTACATTTACAAATCCCCTCCGGACATTCTGAATTGATGAATAAATATCTACGCTAAAGATGGGTAAATATGTGTATCGATGATTTTTTGCTCTCCTACACTTTGCTAAATTGCTCTCCTTATCAGGAGAACAGGATAATTACACCTCAAACAGTTGCTGAACTAGCGATTTAATTAGCAAGCTATCACTCAAATTGCCTCCAATTAGCGATAAATCGTAGAACTAAATTAGTATTGTGTACAGGCGAAACGATTAGTGCAGTGGCATATCTGAGAAGTACTAAAACGTTTTAGCATGTAATTACTTGGAACGAATAAAATAACTTAAAGCATCACAGTTGAACAAAGCATCTTCTATTTTTTATAAGAACAACATAAATTCGATTTCAATTAAAGCTTTAGTGAAAATGTAAGCGCATACTCTCGATGTAAAATAAACAAGCCAAAGGAACTTAAAACAACTAGAAATGCAATTGGAAGCTACTTTCGCTAACCTAATAAGTACTCTAATATCAACTAATCTATTTGCTTGGCCATCGCAGCCAAAGTGACCAACAAACTTTTAAAACATGTCAAAAAAACCCAAATTTACAAACAGCCACTTTGGCAACGACTGCCCAGCTAACCTAGTTTTGCCTGTGTAATTTGTGATGAATTTGTAACTTTTGCACTTATCTAACATTGATGTGGCTTGTGGGTTGAGAGTTGAACCGGTGCTTAACTTTTTTTTTCTATTTTGAGATGACTTTTTTGCTGTCTTTTCCATTACTCTTTACGACTAACATTGATGGATCTTATTAGTAAATTGTGATTTTCAGTGAAGTTATGGTTGAGCAACGCTTTATTGTGTTGGTTGGTAATCTCGATCATGGCGAAAAAAAACGGTGCTACGTAGTTTATGTGCACGGTGAAGAATGGGCGCAACCAGTGAAACGTACATCTCTAACAAACAGTGACGATTTTTTTTGTAAGAACAATCTCAGGTTCAGTAGAAGCACAATATTTGCAAAAGTTGAATTTTAATTTACGAAACTTTAGATAAAATGGTTCATAATAATTCATTAATTATATATTTGAAAACGGATACATGACAGTGTTCCCAGATCGCCAGATTTTTTTTCAAATATCTGCTAATAGGTATTCATTACGATTAGAGCTTCTTGCAATTTTAATTGACATCCTAAAACATTCCGTCAAAAAATATTTAAAAAAAAATCAGTTAAAGTGAAAACGTTTCACGACAGGGTAGCCAGATCTCTTAATTTTTCATTGATAAAGTTTACAAAATTATCGGACAATGTACACACAATAGTCCCGATTTTGTTTCAACCTAAAAAAATCTAATTTCCATTGAGTGGTAAAACTTATGGCAGGGTTGCCAGATCATCTAAATAACTGGCTCATCAGAAACAAAGCAGCACAAATTTTGATTAAAATTAATTCCGATTTCAATTCCAGATTTCAACCTATCGCTTTTTTAAGTACAACAATTCATTGTAAACATACTACGACTGGGTTGTCAGATCTCAAAATTTGTTATCGAACAATAAACAGCGCAATCGTTCTGAAAGTATTTTTTTTTTTTCAACTAAAAATATTGATAAATTTCCCTTGATTGGATAAAACTTACGACAGGGTTGCCAGATCATCAAAGTGTGTGGCTCATCGGAAAATGTATTTAACATGGCAGTACAAATTTTGATTAAAATGAATTCCGATATCAATAACAAACTTCTACCTCTCGCTTCGAAAAGTATGAAATTTATAGAGAAATTCATGACATTTGGGAAAAAGCTATGCATAATTTTCTTAATTACTGACAACTCTTGACAGTGTTGCCAAATTTTGAACATATTTTCCAACAATATTTTTTGGAAATTTTTCCGTGTGTTTCGATAATATTCATTAACAATTGCAAATACTGTGTTGCCAAAGAGCCTCTCCCCAATCAATTACATTCAGACTAACTTAAAATTCAATTGACCATTACTTTCACTCGAGTTGAAAGTATGCAATTGAACGTCAAGTACTCAATTCTCCTTCAGAACCGATTCCCCCTCGTCAAACCACGAATTTCCTCACACTGCCCGATTTTTTAAAACTCTTTCCCGCGGAGGAAATCACGCGCCTAAACTCATCTACTGTTGTACGTCCCATTGGTCGCGTCCTGGAGTTCCTCCATCAGCGAAACCACGTGGTACCGCTGGTTACCGTTCTGCCGCACCACCGAGTTCAGCTGGTGCATCTCCGCCCGAAGCGAAGCGACGCATTCCTGAAGGGGTCTTACCGAACTCCGACGCGAACACTCGCTCACGAGCGCTTTTAGCGATTCTTCATCGAACCTGGCCGGTGCCGCCGAATCACTGCCACCCGAATCAAGGCTGGGAACGCTGGCGACACTGTTGTCGGTTTGGTCACTGGCGATGTGGTCACTCTAAAATGAAGCATTTAGGGTCAATTTCCGTTGAATTCTAGAGCTGTTCATCAAACCCACCTTGAGATTACATTCCACCATGCGGACCAGTTCCGTTTTCAGTTCCGCCACGGCGTCCTGTAGTGCTTGCTTTTCCTGCTTCTCGGCGATGATTTCGTCCCGCAGTATTTGCACGTCGTTGAAGAACCGATGCCGGGATTCCTCCAGAACCCGCTCGGACTCTTCGTACAGCTGAAGTCGCGCGTAAGCCGTCTCCAGCTGAACGACACAAATCTGAAGCTTCTTCTGCAGCTCGTCGATCTGATCCCGAAGTTTGCCCTCCTCCAGCTGGCGAGTTCCGATGGAATCTTGCAGTGAGTTCCGTTCGCTACTTATTTCTGTTAGGATTCGTTGGGAATCTTCCAACTGGAAGCGTTTGACAGTCAGTTCCGACCGTATTTCATCACTCTCAACGCGTTGGATTTCACCTTCAAGCTTCAAATTTTCTATCACCGTACTCTTCTCCTCGGACGAAGACAGTGACTGCTTGAGCTCCTCCTCCAGTTGCTGAATCTTCCTCTCACTAATCTTAAGAAGTTCCTTGAAGCGTTGATTCTCCTTGCTAACATGCTGCTTGTCCCTCAAGTCAGCAAAAATACGTTGAAACGAGCTCCAGATGTCCTCATCCACCTGCACCAAGCAGCTGTTCTGCAAAGCCATCGCCAATCGCAGCTTCTCTCCCTTCAGCGTGTCGCGTTCACCAACCGCCGACTCCAGATCCGCTTCCAGCAGCATCGTCTTTTCCCTCATCCCAGCCAGCTCACACTCCATCGACGATATTCGGCAAACGTCCTTCTCCAGCGACTCCACCTGCTGTTCAGCTACCCTACGCGCACGCTCGTGCTCCTTGACCTTACGCAACAGCGTTCTGTTGTTCAGCTCGTACCGCTTCAGCTTCTGGCGATGTTCGCTCTCGATCACCTTCAGCAGAATCTTCAGCTCCCGCGTATCGTCCTCGGGAAGACTCTGGCCATGCTTCTGACACGTGTTGCTGTTCTTAGCGTCCTCAGAAGCTTCCTCCCTGCTGTTATCCGAGCTGCTACTGCTAATACTCGTTCCGATGGAACTCTCGCTACTCGAGCTCATCTTGGCCGCATCCCGTTGCAGCCGTTCCTGCAACTCCCCGATGTCCTGCTTCAGCTGCCGAACGACCTGCTCGCTCCTCCGGAACTTTTCATTGTACTCCGCGCACTGACCTAGTTTCAGCTCAAGGTCCAAGTTCTTGGACTGGATCGTGCGAAAGTTGGCCAGCAGTTGCTCGTACTGTTCCTTCGCCACGGCCTCACTCATGCTCAGCCGGCGCTGCAGATCCTTGCGACATCGTTCCACCTGGACATACCGTTCCCGAAGCTCGCGATTATCCTGGTCCAACTTGTCCGCCGCAAATTCCTTCACAGCCAGCGCTCGTCGCGTGTTTTCAAAGTTTATCGATAAAACTTGCAATTGCGCCCGCAGGTGCCCAATGCTGACATCTAGGTCCCGGTTGGTAAAGTTCTGCCGCGCGACATCCAGATGGAGCTGGGTGTTCTCCTGCCGAGCATGCTCCCTGGCTGCCTTCAGCTCGGCGTTTTCTGTCTCGAGGGTCGCAATTCTTGATATGGTTTCACTTTCTTTGTTTTTACACGCTGCGGTGACCGCTTCTTGACTGGAGAGACTGCTTCGGAGGAGTGCAAGGTTGCGTTCCAGTTGTTCCGTCCTTTCCTGGTAGTCATTGTTGGATTCGGTGAGAAATTTGATCTTTTCTGACGAATCCTTCAATTTTTGAAGCGTTTCTTGCAGTACGAAATCGGAAACGTTTTCCAACTTGTTGGAAGCCTCTATGCAACTCAATTTTTCCAGCAGGTCTTCCTTTTCCTTGATAGCCCTTCGCTCAACCTCCTCCGCGTTCCGTATCACTTGCTGCAGTTCCAGTTTCAATCGATCGTTGTTGGCTTTTTCTATACTTATACGATTCTCTAGCTGTAAATTACTCTCCCTCAATTTGGCGTTCACATTTTGGCACGTATGTAACTCATCCCGGAACCACTGCTCGGAGCTGCGCACCGAGCTGAGCTCGTTCTTGATCTCCAGCAAAATCTTCCCCAGCTTCCTCACCTCGAGCGAAAGATTCTCCCTATCACAGTACTGCTCGGCAATCTTCTCCTTCAAGACCACATTTGCACGATCCTTGCAGTCGAGCTGAATCTTTGCCTGATCCAGCTCTGATTGTAGCTTCAAAATCTCCAACGATCTTCCACCCGTCAAACCCCTGTTCTCCGACACCCGTAATAATTCCTGTAACCGCTCCACCTCCTGCTGCAGACCGCTCTTTTCATCCTCCAATCGCCGATGCTTCTTGGTCCACTCCAGCTCAACCTCGTTCCGGATTTCGTTCCATTTGTACTTGTACGTCAACAGCTCCGTCCGCGTCTGATACAGCTCCGTATTCAGCTGCACGAACCGCTCGTGGGCCAAATCCTGACTTCCCGGACTCGCTGCCGTCTTCCCCTTGGAACTTTCCGAGAACGAAAAGTTTCCCGAATCATAATTCGTAGAGCCCTCGTTCCGCAGCACAGCGTTCAACGCATCCTCCTCTTCTCCAGCCGTTTCGGTAGCATCCGAAAGCAGACTCTCCGGAGCGCTTTCTTCCGCTGGTTCTGGTGTATCGAAGAAGCTGCTGCTTCTCCCTGCCAGCAGTAGCCGATGCCACGTGACACTACTGCTCCCATCGCCATCGTCGTCGTCGTCCCCGGCCACGGAACAACCCTCCGGTGCAGTGGACATCGCCTCAAAGGGTTTCCAGCGTCAAGTGAAAGGAACCGATGTACGTGTGTCTGTGCGTTTGCTCGTTTGGCCTCGATTCACTTTTCCTTACTTGCCATGGTGGCAGCCAATCTCTTCGCCGTCAGCAGGCTTGCCAATTCTGTTTGCTATTCCAAACCACAATGCTTTTGATGGATGTTGTCGCTCGGAATGCTTGAAATTTAAATGGAATTTTAAAAAGACACAAAACAATGACACAACAAGCGCGATAACACAACAATTTTCCAAGAGACAAGTGCTCGTCCCTCTCTCTCTTCTGTATGTTACGAAGACCCGAAAGTGAATGAAGTTTTCGCGCTGTCAGCACTTTTACTTCAATGACGTCGTCGTCGCTCGCTCGCTCGCAGGTGATTTGAAAACAAACAAATATGGCGATGCTTCGCAAAGGGCGTATGATGAATGAATCAGGGCGCGATAGGTGTCGAGTTGGTATTTGTTCTAGTCAATTTGTGTATGAATGAAAACTTTTGAAGTGATCAATACTAATAAATATAAGATTTTTTTAAATAAAAAGTTTATCGCAGGCCATAAAATTTTTAAAGTACATATAAAAAATTATGTAAACTTTGTTCTACCTATTCAATAGTACCTACTACCGACCAAGTCTTACCTATTCAATTTAAAATTTATTCAACATTATCAATTTTGGTGTCTTTTACAAAATTTTAAGACTATTTTGAACTATAATTAGTTTTTTTAAATTTTTATCCATAATTAAGTTTTTTTCTCAACTTTCGATTTTTTTTTTTTGCACAGTACAAAAGCTTAAAAATCTGATATAAAAAAGTTTTTGTCTCCAAATCCGGCCAATGTCGAGAGGGGGGGGGGGAGGGAAGGGATCAAAATAAAAAAAATGAAATTACAAGCAAGAATTCAACATTTCAATGAAAAATTATCGGAAAATGCATTATACACTCGTACATTTGATTTGTAATCATTGATTTTCCAAAAAAGTAAGAAATGCCGAAAACATTTTTTTATAGAAGCAGAAACTTTTTGCGGTACTGTACATCGAAAATTTCCTAAAATTCAAATGATTTTTGAATGAACATGCTAAAAACGATTCTAAACGCGAGGAATGCACATTTAAATGAATTTAGCTGTTGGCTTTTAAATTTCCATTAAAACTTTGAAGATGAAAAAATAAATTCTGTCCCCTGACTTCTTGAGCCGATTTTGGAGGGAGGGTGACAAAATCTTTGAAAAGTAGTTGATATTTCGTGAAAAGCAATTTATGGGATATATTGTTACAAAATATGTAAAATTAATATTTTAGATGCAAAATTAAATTCGCTAATTTTAATCGTCACCAAGTTCAAAGCACTTTTAAGTAAACATTTTTGAATACTGTTAAATTTTTGGCTTTGTTTTAAAATTTGTTTTTTTTTTCGTTTCGAAAAGAACAGATCTTAATATTTTTATTTTTGACAAAGAAATCTTTAAACAATTTTTTTTTTCAGAAATAACGTTTAACTTTTTCTATAAATTCAAATAACCATTTCCTTTGACCATCCTGCAAACCATTTGTAAAAAACTAATAATACACGTAAAATAGCTTCTTTTGACGAAGAGTAAAAAACAATCATTAATTAGAATTGTCTTTTAAACTTGTCATAATTATCGAGAGCATCGTTTTTTTTTTAGTTCAAGATTAATTATCAAGTTGTTGATGGTTTGACAAACAATCAATGTTATCCATCGAGCTTTAACTGTATTTACTTAACCGGAGACTTCTACAAGCATGAAAAGTGAAGCGAGAAACTCTTTATTATAATATGTATTTCTAACAGGGCTGCGGAGTCGGGTCATATTTCAAACGACTCCGACTCCGACTCCGACTCCGGCTTTCTCAGAATAGCCGACTCCGACTCCGACTCCGGCTCCGGCTTTCAACAAATGGTTGGCTCCGACTCCGACTCCGACTCCACATATTTTTAAATGTTTCAAAAGTTAGTCAACTATTATCAGTTAATTATTTTTAAAACATTGATAAATAAGATTAAATACTCTCTAAGCGTCATGTTTTTCTCAAGAAAAATAAGTTCGAATCACAAAACGAAAAAAAAGTTTCTAGGTTAAAAGTTTTATACGTTATGGAAACAGATATCAAAAAATATCTTCAGTTTTAGAGGCATTTTGAGAAGAACAGTTTTGTAAGTAAATTTGGATTTATTTGCTTAACCTAAAATTTGCAAATAATGTATTCAAAGCTAATAAATTTAAATATTAAATTGTTATTTTTGAATGAATTATTAAAAGAAACCTGGCCTTAATGATCTATTGAATATTAAAATTCAATTTGCTCTTTTTCAAGCTGACATTTATAAGAAGCACAGTGACAGGCACCTTGTTTTTTAAATGACAATTTTTAACGAAACATTTTTTTTGTTTTTGTTTTTTAAGACGTACATGGACATCACGCCATGGCAGAAGGAGATTATTATTGCAAATCAATGTATCTGAACAATTTCCTCGTGGAAAGGACGTTTCCTTTTCAAATATCTGTGACAAGGAAAATATTTTACCCTGGAATTTTTTAATTTATTTTAATTTTAAAAATTAATATACATTAAAAAGGAGTCGCACGATACTTCGTGAATCTTCACCTAAAACGAAGCTTTATGAATGATCTTGCGCCTCCATCAAAATATATGAAAAAACTTAAAATATAATAAAAAACAAATATCCACAAGTAAAATATTTTCTAGGTCACAAGTATTTCATTTTTTTAAGGTACATTGATTTGCATTGATAATCACCTTCCGTCATATTGGCGTGGGACATACAGTATGAGAAAATTCTTACGGGTTGATAATATTTTGATTTCGTTTTTTTTTAATAATATTTGAAAAATAAATTAAAATCCTACATTTTCTTCTATACATTTTTTTATTAGTTCATTTTTGTACTGAAGTCTTGAGATTTGTTCAACGATGATTTGCAACGATATCAAAATAGTTTACCTAAAATCAACATCAACATTCAATGATTATTTCAAATTAGTTGCAACTTCTTTTGATATTTTTTGTTAGTTTTAATTATTTTATTTGTTACAAAAGTTAAACTGTCAGTGACTCTTTTTCGATTTCCAAAAACAGTAATTAGGGGAGAGTGGGGAGACTTGATCCCCGGGGACACTTGATCCCAAGCCTGTATCTCGTCAGCATGTGGGTAAAACAATTAGCTTTGTTCTAGAAAGTTGCGCGAAATTAACTAAAACTCTCTGTAGAAAACGAAGAAAAAAATTAAACAATGTTTAGATTGAGTTACACACATTTTTGTAAAACGAGCTGCAAAAAACTTCCAAGAGATCTTTTTTTTCTTTGTTTTGATATGTATAGAAAACACTCAAAAATTATTCCCAAAAAAAATTTTATACATGAATTGTTTGATAAACTTATCAACTCCAAAACCCTTACCATTTGATGTTGAATTTATCGTCATACTATTTTTACAATCAATTGTTTAAAAAAGTGCGTTTAAGGAGACATGATCCCTGCATTTTTACAGTCACTGGAATCAGCCTCAAGATTAATTAATTGGGCTGGGTTTTCATACATAGTTTCCTTTAGTATAGTTGTACATAACTTACTGCAGTTTGAACTTTTTTTCAAAAGTTTTGTAAACCAAAATTTCCAGCTTTTGTAAACATGTTTAATTTTGGTCTAAAAAATAATATTTTAAGTTTTTAAATATTTTACATACTAAACTTGTTATATTTTGAACACAAACGTACAGGTTTTATGTGAAATTGCTGTAACTTATAGAAAATTAAAAGTTTGGATGAATAAGAAACATTTTGCTTAAGATTTCTTCAAAATGTTGAAAGGGGGATCAAGTTACCCCTAACATTTTTAAAATGCCGGTTTAAAATATTTTTTAAAGCGCTTGGCATGATTCGAAGAGTTCATCTGAGGAAATACCCTTATTAGCCAAACATAGATGAATGTTTAAGCTTTCAATTCATGCAAAAAGTTTATAGTTTTGTGAGACATTGACAGAGTTATGTGCGATACAAAAAAAGGGGATCAAGTCTCCCCACTCTCCCCTACTATTTTCAATCTTTTTATGTACCTCGTAATTTTTTTCCTAAAAAATGATTTAATTTAAAACCTCCAAGACATTCTCTATCGGGGTAAAAGATGACTGTGTGTGTTCTTTTTTCAGAAAGAACTGGATGAAATTTGGTCATATTTGAATCAATTAGATATGTCTGACTACATAACCAATATTTTTTATATTTTTTTAAATTATGATACTACATATTTGGGTAAGAGGTTATCATTTAGTGATTATAGTGAAATAACACAATTAGAGCTTTCCAATCACAATAAAAAGTTTCAAAAACATAATGGCATCGATTTATCAGAAAAAAAATATACGACGTAAAAAACAATTAAAAACATAAGAAGTTTTGTTAATTATGCTGTTATATAGTAAATACTGAACAATAAAAAAAAAACATATTTTTTGTTGAATTTAAGATAACTCCGACTCCGACTCCGACTCCGGGTTATCAGAAATCTTCGGCTCCGACTCCGACTCCGACTCCAGCTCTTAAAATTTAGCCGACTCCGGCTCCGACTCCGACTCCAGCTGTTCGAGTTTTGACGACTCCGACTCCGACTCCGACTCCAGGTCCCCAAAAAGACCCGACTCCACCGACTCCGGCTCCGGCTCCGACTCCGACTCCACAGCCCTGTTCTAAACAATATCACTGGAAAGGGAGACCAACGTTATACCTTATTCACTCCATGGATCAATCCACCTAAATTTTCCCTTCTTTTTTTTTAATTTAGAAACTTGAAATACACTTCTTAATAATATGTTTTCTGCTGATCTGATCGTCGTATTTATGATTTATAGTTTTTATTTAAGTATTAGCATTAGCATTAGCAATAAAGGTCGCACAATTCCGGATGGCTGCACAACGCTTATCTTGCTGTTTAACTGTAATTAAACGTATGATAGCACTAGACTCTCATCCGGTTACAATATTCCATCACGGGAGATACCATGTTTTCATCTTTAGATCAGCGTGTAATACTATCCAGTAAGATAAGGGGCTCCTGGCCGCTACCTTGCTAACCTCGGGGATTGGAAGGTATGTTAGTAAACATATATCTCTATGGTCTTAGCAGTCGTATGACAGAAACAAAAAAAAAACATATATCTAGAATGCGCAGAGATTTCTACGTCACCTAGTGGTATAGAGGTTTGTAGGAGGTTTTGGACTCAATGTTAGTAAATTGAATGTTTGTTTTATTTAACACCATCAGCACCACCACCAAAAACAATTCCATCACACAAATACATTAAAACACGTACACGACAATTAAACCATCTTCCCGGCACTGCTGCTCACGCGATACTGACGCGCAATAATATTCATAAGCACAATTACCTCCCTTCACCGCATGCATGACATTATTAATTTTTGTTTTTATTTAATTAAAAAAGCCACAGAGCACAAGACCTTTCCCTTCCAACGATACCCAGTGAGAGAGCGCCAGATGTTTTGATGTGAGCTTCCCTCCGTGACCGCCAGGGGGACAACCACTTCTCTCTCTCCCACTCTCATCTGAAAGTTCCATTCCCTTCCAGACTTTTAGTATTAGTTTACGACATTCTGTGTGTGTTTGCGCAGCTGGAATTGCAGCCAAATTTCGCCAGACGTTTTTGAAACTTTTTTGTTTTCGCACGCAAATTGTGCAAGTGTTACTAACTAATTCGGTTATTTTGTAGGTTAGATATTCGTTTTAAACATTAGTGCGTTCAGTGCGTTGGCGGGTAAGTTTAGTGGCTTGAAATAGTGCGTGTGATTTTTTTGGAACCAATCTGCGGGTTCTTTGTTAATTGCCACTTCCGACGTTGTTTACAAATACCAATTAGGGGCGCTTCGGTCGAGATTGGAGCGATCTGAGTGGGATTTGAGCAAATTTGAGGGGCGTTTGAACTGTCGCGACAGCTGTCAAGGTTTGTTTACAACCAGGTGCAATCGCGGGATGTGCACTTTGCGTTTCGCGTTATGATTCATATCAATAAACATTTGCAGATTCTGAGGAGAGGGTTTGGTCTTGTGACGGATGGTTTCGAGGGCTGGGGTTGTGTTTGTGCAACGTTTGTTTGTGGGAGAGAGCGAATGCACTTTTTTACTATTTCTCTCGTTGTCTGTGGTTGGCGCTCTCTCTCGAGAGAGGGGCGATTCGCTCTCTCAATCTCTTTACGATTTCTTTGGTGGGACTGGATAGGGTGGGCGGGAGGGTCATTCATTCAACATTTCGCTACAACTCTGGGTTCTTCAGATGGGCCAAAGCCGTGGCCAGTTCAGACGGGGCGTGCGGACGGATCAGACGTGTGTTGGTCGGAATACCCGGGGTTTGGTGGAGTAACGCGTGTGCAAATTCGACCTAAATGTCATGCTGAGAGAATCACTTCTAGCCGGGACTTCATTCCGCCGTACCTGGAAGAGAACCTACTCCTACTCCACGCGGGGATTGCCCTCTGTTTTGGGGCTAGGGCTGTAGTAGTGGTGAGCAATAATTACGAAAATTGCCACTAGTAGATACTCTCTGGTGTCCAGAAGTGAGAGGTGTGTACTATAGATCGTGTTACTTCTTTTTTTCACGAGGGCGGAATACGCCTAGTTTTACGCGGTCAAATCGTGCGGATTTAATCCGAAGAAAAAGTGATGTCTTAGTGGGTCAACGACGTGAAGTTGAACTGTGACCTTTATCACAAAATTAGTGCTCAAAACTACCCCGGAATACCCCAACTAATCGCACCATGGCTTCGATTTCGCTGCCCCGAGTCTTGCAGAGCAAGAAGAACAACCTGGAAATTGAGCACGAAAATCTCGTCAAGAATATGGTATGCCACTGGACCCCAGTTGATGTTTTGAACCCAAGTTTGTTTGACTGACACCCACCACAAAATCTAACCCATTGCATCGACGCAAGCCCCCCAAATAAAATATATATTCCGTGTACAGGGTCGATTGCTCCGCAAAAGGTCATCGCCAAACTAACACACAGCACCAACATGGATTGAGCACCAAAACGCACCACCTGACAACAATTAGCCATTTCCGGTTTATTGTAAAGTTTTATTTTTTTGAGCTTGCTTTCAACTCCGATTTTATTATTGTTTGGTTGTGATTTCGCGTGAAAAAAGTACTAATTCGAAACACCTAAAATTTTCTATTTCACTCGGTGAAAGAGTAAACACATGTGATGATTCAGTGTTCCTAGCCGGCTTCCGGTTTATGCTGAATTACTTTTATTCTTGTGCTGACTTTTTTTCTCCTCTCATTTCGTTCGTTCTGTCACGATACGCCTCAACTGCTATGCAAAGTGTTGCGCTTGAAAGATCTACAAAGCGGTAGTGCCGGATGACTCTCACTCTGTGTATTTTTTATCGTGAAAGGGCAGGGACGTTGCGGGGAGAGGTGACAAATGAGTTGAAATCATTTTTTAATAAGTTGGCTGAAAGTGGTATGAATTTATTCTTATTTATATAATTACTCAAAAATCTATTTCAACAAAAAATAATTTTTTTCATTCATAATTTTTGATACTCAACGTTTATTAGACAAATATGCGATGAAAATAAAATAAATGTCAACAATTTTGATCAATTCTAAAAAAAATCAATTAGTTTACGTCTCAGAGAGCACAGACTATATGTATTAAACTAGAGAGTAATTTTGTAGAATTTCGGTTTTTTAAATTTTTTATTTTGTATTGTTGACTCGGATGAAATTTTGTCCTTGCATTTGCACAAATCTCTATACAATTTTCAGGGCTGGTCACACAAAATGGGTATGCGAATATTCAAAAAACTGTTTCTCGAGAATCTATTTTCTAATCGATTTGATTTCTTCAGAACTGGTATAGGTTCTGATCTATAATTTTTATGAATGTTATTATTTTGTTATTTAATTTTTTGTATGTATCATTTTAGCTTAATGAATTTTTGCAGAATTTATGATTTTTGGAAAATATCAAACATCTAATCACTAGAAATTTAAAAAAAAAAACTTTTTAAGATGCAAATTTTAATTTGCAATCGAAAATGACGAAAAACATTTTTTTCGATAATGTGTACCGTTTTCAAATTCAATGCGTTTAAGGTTAAAATTTTGGAAAAAAATAATTTATTTTTGCGATTTCACATTAAAAAAAAGAAAAGCATCCTGTTCAAAAATCTTGGAAAATGTCCTGCAACTTTTCTTTCAAGACTTGAAAGCTTTAAAAAATCACACTAAAAATTTAAAACAAGTGGACATGTTGCATACATTAATTTATAATCTTGTTTAAGTTTTCTAAATATCGCAAAAGCCTCCTTTTTAAAAACCGTTTTCGATCGTTTTTCAATCTTTTTCCGAAACAGTAAATCTAGACTTTTCTATAAGAAATGTTTCAAAATGTTCTTAAACCCTCTACCGGCCAAATATTTTTTCGAAAATATTTATTTTCCCGTGCTTTGGAGGCCATTTTGAGCAATTTTTGTTCAAGGAAAAAAAAATGTCTTCTTTTATGTTTTTCTCCATTTATTTGGAATATTGTTGAAGGTATTTATCTTCTTTATTTTTCTTTTTGTTTTAAGACTTTTCTACAACTTCTAATCATTTCCTTATGCCTATTTCCTGTTGTTCATAAGTTGCTAATCATTTTTCGATTTTTCGGGGTTTTTACGAGGTTTTTTTAAACTAAAACCACTAGCTTTTAAGTTGCACCAAAAGTTGACACATGGAAAATATTTTATTTTTTCAAAGCATTTACAAAACAAGTGAAATCATTAAACTCCTAACTATAAAATAATTCAAAAGTTTTCCTTTAAAACGATTTTTCAAGATTCAAAATTGGTTAAAAAAATTATTCAATGTAAGCGAATTTTTAGAAAGAAATCCGTTCAAAGGCGGAGTTGGCTCTTCGAGAGTTAACTACCGGGAAACAACGAAATGAACTGAAAATGCAACTTATTGTCGAGATCACGGTGGTTCTTGTAAGCCTTTGAAAACTTACATAAGAAATAAACTTTGGGATAGAATTGGGTAATACAAAATTAATCATAAAAAAATCATGATATTTCTTGACAAAAAGTAAAAATTAAATAATGGTTCTACTGAAAAAGTGATTAAAAAAAATTGTTTGTACTATTCGTTCAAATTCACTATAAAATTTTCTTGGTTGCGGCAATTTTTAATTTTTTTCATAAAAGTTAAAAATTCTAAATAAATTGACTTTTAACTAAGCACTTTAAAAAACAATACATGGAAAAGCCTAATTTTCTATATCATTGGCTAATACTTTCTTAAATGCTATTCTATAGTTCTGTTTTTCTGCAAATCGAAGAGATATATGAACAAGAAGGTTCCTAGAATTACGAGCAGTTTGATTTTTTTCCAAAAATCTTCTGGGAGGACCGAATGGGTTTTCTTCAAAGTTTGAATGGAGAAATTGTGTGGGTTTATCCTCGTACATATTGCATGCAATTTTTTGGTTGTACGAGCGAACGATTTTTATTCCCTTTAATCAGTTTCTAAGCAACTCGGGCTGAATATTTATCACATATACATGACGAAGTCCAGTCTGCAACTCGTTAAGGTCCATCCTAATTCTCGATTAAAACTTCGGAGAAAAACCATTCAGCACTTCCAAAAGATAATTAAAAAAACCAAATTGCACTCGACTTTTTAGATTATCTTTTTTATTTTTTTTCGTTTATTGTTGTTCTGTGTAATTTCAATCAGGCTTGAATCAAGGCGGTCTAAAATTACTGTATGATTAAGAGATTGCAAAGTGGAAAAATCAAGATATTATAAATTCATTTTTCATGTCTTCTTCAATCGGTGGCAAAACATTTGAAATTGCCTTTATCGAACTGTAAACTATTCTTACAACAAACTCCACCACTTGATTCCGAACGGGTCACTGCCGATCGAACTTTTGTCTGACCAACTGTTCCAATGACTTGCTAAGGTCAAGTTTTGCTTTTATTATTATTATTTTCATTGTTATTTATCGCTTATTCTGTTTACTTTCCGTTCCACCGTTCAACAGGTGACGAATTGTGCCGTTCCAAATTGGTTTGCTAGAGAGCACTGTAAAACCAAGAAACACTATCGTTTTTCCGCTTTGATTAACTGTTTTCGAGACCACACCGCAACGGTTTAGGTTTAACGAGTTGTGAGGTTTAGGTTTTTGTAACTTCTATTTACAGTGGGCTGCTTGACGTGCGTTTGATTAGATTTTAAATTTGATAAGAAGTATACGCTTTAAGTCTGAATTAGATCATGATTCAGTATCAATTAGAATTAAATTATTTTTAAAGAACTTACATACTTTTTATTTTTGTTTCTTTTAATAGAGGAAAACTCAATTTTGATCCTTTTCCACGTGTGTATTCTGGAAAGTTCCACCATTCAATGGCAGTTAGCTCATAATTGATGAACGTTTCGATGTAAACTTGCTCTGCTATCGATTTACCATCAAGTATCAAACGACTTGCACCTGCCACCGACGTGGCTGCTTTGTGCAAGGAAGCAATCCAGGTAGAAAGGTCCAGAGAACAAAGATACCCCGAAGAACACGAAAAAAAAGGATTTCAGCAAACAAAATTGCCACCTTTCCCTTACTTTGTGACCATTTTCACCGGTCCTCGAGAGCAGCAGATGTTTTCTCTTTCTTTCTCAAATTTCGTGATGCATTTTTTTAAATGCATTCCATTGCAAAGCGGCACGAGACTTGCGAAAGCCAAAGCCATATGCATTTCTTAGATTTCATACATAAATCTTGCATCGAAATAACCAAAAATCAGTCAACCGACAAGTCGATCGTGATGAATCTCCAACAGATTTTTAACTCTATCCTAACCTAGCCCAGCAAAGTGCCACTATACATAACCTCACGCATCGGCACTTTGAGGGTGGAAAATGAATCTGCAATTACCTTACTGGTTGATGCATCGATAAATTTTCCACCGAAAGCAAGACTTAGTGAAGGTGGTTTGGTGGAAAATTTACTCAAGTTGGAAGAGGAAAAAAAGTGAAAATGCTTCGCGCGATTTGGTCGTTTGGAAGTTTCGTGTTGGAGCATAAAAAATGCATGCTCGCTGAAGCTAAAAATAATTTTAAACTTCAAATATTCAGTGCCCATCAGTGGCCTGCGGGGGAAGTTGATGGCGGTGCAGTTTGATGGACTTGAGGAAAGTTGGTTTGAATATTTGAACAGTTTTAGGATGGGAAAGCTAAATTAAAATTGATGGGAAATAGTAGTGGAAATGTTCCACTATGATAGTTGACGAGTCAATCAACAGCATTGTCTTCTTGAAAAAATGTAAACAAAGAAAAATAATGTTAAATTGAAAAAAAAACATTTACAAAAAAAAGATGTTGTTCGGTAAAAATTTCAAAAATATGATTGAATTTTCTTCGGTAAACCATTTTTAAACTGTACTACAAACAAAGAAACTAGATTACGAAGAAGATGATTTGAGTGTAAATAAAACATGATAAGGCCATTGCAATGCCATCTAGTTATACGAAGACTATGATTATATAAAAATATTATGCTTAACTGATCATTGAATAAATAAACATTAAAAATATAGAAAATTCAAGTGCTTATCAAAATCAAACATATTTTAGTCATCATCTCCACATACCAGCAATTACCATATAGCACAATAATGATAAGTTGCGTTATGTGTGTGTGTCGTTGTACTCTGTCAGCCGTCAGAATATTGGAACGGAATGTGAGGCAGCGGCGTGTGACGTGAGAGTATCTCAGCGTTGCACGCCACGCAAATCCAGAAATGTGCTGCGAATGAGTTATTTATGTATTTATAAACACGCAGTTCCGACAGGGACGTTTTAAGGGTTTTATGGAAATTTTGATACATTGAAAAATAAGTATCACTTTTTTAGTAATATTGATAAAAAATCCTTTTTTAAGAAATTCTAGGTTTAAGGCAAAACCAAAATACACCAATTCATTTTTTTTAGTAAACTCATTAGATCAAAAATCAAAATCATTCAAAAATTGGAAAAAGAAATGCCAATCAAACCCTGCTAGCTGATTTGACTCTCCACCGTTTCGCTTGCATCCAATTTAGTTTTAATAACATTATAAATCCACATCTCTTTCGCGCGTTTTCGTTACGGCTCTTGTCTGCTCTGTAGGTTAGTGGCATAATCACAGAGTCGTTCTCCTCGCATCTCTTCTTTCATCTCTCGTGTGTGTTATTCTCCAACAAAGTGCGTTTTTCTTCCATGTGTGTTTACTGTTTTCGAATGTTTGGCGTGCATAATCATTAACATTCCCATGGCGAGCGAGAAAGAGAGTTTAGAAGTGGAGAAAGAATTCGCACTTGTAAACGTGTGAAATTGCATCCAGTCAGGTGTAATGTGAGAGTTGTGAGGAAAATTAAACCAAGACATATTTTCTTAAGAGGTGGAATTCGGTAGGTTGCAGTTTTAATTGATAAATTTGCATATAACTTTCAATGTTTATCCTAATTTTTTAATGGATTTCTTTTAGGTCATCTCTAAAATACTTAAAATGTAGGAGTGAAGCATTGTTTGGTGTCCTCTACGTAGTGGAGTAACTTTTGGAAGGTATAGGGCAATTTGGGGGCCATTGTTTGCTAATTGGTGGTCCAACATTAATCATCGTTGCTGTTTTTGTAAGCTTTTCTCTTCTTTTGGGAATGATCTTCCGGTTGAGATTTTACGCCCTGAGTTTATGTCTTGATTACGTTGTTAACCCTCTGCGAAACTATTTAGACATTTGAGGTTATACAACTTTGTTTATGTTTGAACTGATCCGTTTTGTCAAAATCTAATGTCAAAATATATAAAATTTTAAATTTGAAGGCAATTAAATTTTAACGAAAGCAAAAAAAATCTTGTAATTAATACGATTAATTTAAAAGTTTAGGGCAGTTTTTTTTTAGTTAACATTTCAAGGACAGATATTGATTAATTGTTTGAAAAGGGATTTAAAAATTTAATTTAATTACTGTATTGCATAGAATTTAACATTTCTGCACCAGGTTGTTACATTTGTAATTCAGAGATGTGGAGAACCTTTCAACTGTGATCAATTCATAAGCATTTGCAGGGAGGTTACAAACTTCTAGTTTAGTTTTTGCTAGTGCTCTCTTGCAGGAAAATAGTTTTTGAGAAAAAAAAACCCTAGATCTATGCAATTGAAAACATAATTTATTCCTTATTAGGACAATTATTCTTTTATTGTCATAACATTGATGAATTAAAAATAATATTTACAAATCTATGGAAATAATACAAAACATACATTTTAATTGTTTTTTTAGTACATTTTCTTCAGAAGTTTTTTTTTATGACAACATTTGAATTATATATGTTTGATAAAATTCATTGGACTCGTTTTCAACTTTTTCCGAATAAACTATTTTGAAACCTAATAACTGTGCCTCGAGAAGATAATTTCTGATCGTTTTGGTGTCTTGGGCAAAGTTGTAGGTTATGATCAGAACTAGGCAGAAAAAATGAGTTTACGGAAAAAATCGAAAAAATGTATCCCTTTTTATCCCAAATCACGATTTTGCCAAACTTAATTCCCTTCGAATTTTTAGCTCTTTGATGTGTTTAAGTTGACCAACTTATTTGCTTTAGTGCATTACTACCGATTTGTTTTTCGACAAGTTATTAATTTTTGGGAAAATATAGATTTTTGCAAAGAATGGAATTGGAAAATTTACCTGTAAAAGGCATCACTATAATCATTTGTGGTTTTAAAACTGAATTTGCACCGTTTCCAAAAAAAAAAAATATTTTTTCTCGTCCAACTCTGAAAAAATAGTTTGAAAAGCTAAACAAAATCAATAAATTTATCTTATTTCGAAATTATTCGATTAAAGCCCTTTTGAAATTTAAGTAATGATTTAAAAAATCTGAAAATAATTGTATTAAAAGGGTGACCAAATTTCTCCGGATTTTCACTTTTAAACATTAAAAATGGAATCAATACTTTCCAAGATATTTGATTGATTGAAGAAAAACTCATAATTCGTTATTTCAATTCTTTACAACACCATGTCTTAGCATTAAATTGCGGGATTAAGTTTGTTCAAAAATTGATTGAAAATTTTCTCAGCTCTTCGACCATATTTTTTCAAAAATGGACTAAAATGGCCACTATTTTGAAAAAATAAAGCAAATTTTCTTAAATTTTCAGGCTAAAAAAAGCTTTATCTCGAAATCAGTATATTTTATCAAAAAAAAAACAATAAATTTTCCTTCCAAAAATTATTTCTGAAATAAAAATTCTTAGATATTTTCGACACTTTCCGAAAAAATGTCGATTTTTTCACGTTTTTCAAACGCTTGTTCACGATATTCAGATCTGATTTTTCTCCTTGTAGGGGAACAGCATCTAATTCCAGCGTGCCTCTAATGTTGGCAGGTCAGAACTTTGACATTCAATTAAAGCTAATTAAAAGCGTTTTCAACTGAAATCGAGTGATAAATAGCTCAATAAGAAGTGAGCAAGCAAGTTTCTATCAAAAGTTTTGTAAAATTAGTTGCTTAAATAGTGAAAATCAGCAAATTGGATGGAGTTAAGAGCGAGTGCTTAACCTGCCAAACATACGAGAATTTCCCTAACAACACCTTTTTTGTATTTTTTTCTCTATAAAATCCTTTCAACTCTAAAGCAGAGTACAGCATTAAAAAAATCACATTTTTAAAATAAAAAATATATTACAGGTCATGGTTTTTACATTTCAGTATTTTTTTAAACATATAATACAAAAGTACAGTTCTGTTACTTCCACCTTCATTAAGTCACCAACATGCACCGCGGGGGCGTGTTATGACCGCGTTTTATTCCGCGGCCGCGTGAGACCTCATTGCACCGTTTTATTCGTGGGTCTGGAAGCAGGGTCTTTGCTCTGTCGGGCTGTCTTTTATAACGTTTACGTAACGCTTCCCCCAGCGCAAAGGGAAACAACAATAAACAACACCACCGGGGGAGCACTAAACAAAATGGTAATACCCTAACGCTTTTCCCGTGAGCTTTTATACACTGGTTTCAGTTTAAAGCTGGAGTTTGAGGTCCAAACGGTTTCTTGAGCTTGATTGGTGATTTTCACAGAAAACGGTAATAATATTTGTTTAGTTTTTTTTTATTTCATAATTTTTTTTAAAGAAAAAAAAACAGATTTTTATAGGTCTTTCGAAATTCAATGAGTTTTTTTTTTCACAGTGTCACCTTAATTCTGATTACATACTTGGTATAGCTAGTCAAAATAAATGCCAGCCAGAAAAACCAGGAAAGCTCATTGTTGGTATTTGGTTCGTGTCGTTTCACCAAAGACCAACGAAAACAGAAGAAGCGACACATACTGGCTTGAAGGTGGGTTCTGCATAATCTAAAGAGAGCTTATACCTAGGTAATAACATAACCTAAAAGCACGTGGCCCTTACCGTGGTGCAGTTATGGGCCTGGTTTATTGTGTTTGCCATTATGCACTCCAACGCGCCCAAGTTGGAGGAGGCTTTCTTCCTGTTCCTTCTTTCTAACTATGCTAATAATGTGCCTTGAACCAGTGATTTGTTCCAGCTGTTTGAAGGCGATTCAGTTTTTGCTATTATTTTGCACGGTCAGTTGCTCTACTTTCATATCCTGTAATAAATTTTCGTTGAAAAGATTTTTCCCAATCAAAACAATCTCCAATCGACACAGTTTAGCAACACCCCATCCATAGAAGAAGAAAACCCCAACCCAAACAATGCAGTTTCGGTTGCAAGGCCACCCCGAGCATCATCTCTCCTCAATCAAATCAAAGCACGTATGCTTATTGAGAATTGCATTTCGCATCGGCGCAGCTAGCCGTGGAAAGAGATCAAAAGCTACGGCAAAGAAATATCTCAACGGCTGAGTGGCGTAGCGCCAACACATTCATTCAGCATTCAGCGGCTTGTGATGGGGTTATTGCACTAAAGAGAGTATAGGAGTCCCACTCTGTGAGTTTTGCGAAAACATGAATAAACCGATACGGATTATGACAGCTCAGAGTGTGTGGAGGAGTTCTCCAGGAGAAAAAGAAAAATATTTTTTTTTTTTCAGTTTCAATTTGAGATATTTTATTTTATTTTTATTGATTATGCAATTAAAATTTGGACCTAAACCTGGACATTTTAATATATACTTTGTTAAGCAATATCGAATTGTAAATATTCATATAAGTCTAAGCTTATCTACCAATTATTTAAAAAAAATCGCAAAAAAATATTATTAACTCTGATTTTATACATAAAACTTAAAATAACCAAAATCGGGGGAAAAAAAAAGAAAATAAATTCAACAACAACGAAAAACTTTACTTCTGAGCAGTTCTCTACGGAATCGGTCTTTTTTCTTTAATTTTAATTTGTATATTTTTTAATCCGGCTGATACTTTTTTGGTGCCTTCGGTATGTCCAAAGAAGCCATTTTGCATCATTAGTTTGTCCATATAATTTTCCATACAAATTTGGCAGCTGTCCATACAAAAATGATATGTGAAAAGATGTAGGTATGGATATGGACTACACTGAAAAAAATTGATTCACGGTAAAAAAATTTTGGTGATTTTTAATATATCTTTTTGTCATTAAAGATTTGCAAAAAAACACTATTTTTATTTTTTTTTATTATTTGATGTGTTTTAGAGGACACCAAATGCCAACTTTTCAGAAATTTCCAGAATGGGCAAAAAATCTTTGACCGAGTTATGATTTTTTAAATCAATACAATTTTCTTCAAAAAATCGAAATATTGGTCGCAAAAAATTTTCAATTTCATTTTTTGATGTAAAATTGAATTTGCAATCAAAAAGTGAAATTTTGATAAAGTGCACCGTTTTCAAATTATAGCCATTTTTATTAAACTTTTTTCAAAATAGTCGCAGTTATTGATTTTTTAAAAATAGTGCCCATGTTTGCCCACTTTTGAAAAAAAATATTTTTGAATAGCTAAGAAAATTCTCTATATTTTGCTTTTTTGGACTTTGTTGATACGACCCTTAGTTGCTGAGATATTGCCATGCAAAGGTTTAAAAACAATAACATCCAAAGTGTAAACTTCGGCTAATTGATGAAGTTCACTGGTGCTGAACCAGGGAGGAAGTTTCAGAATCATTTTCAGAATTTTGTTCTGAATCCTCTGAAGTTTTTTCTTCCTGGTTAAGCAACAGCTTGTCCAGATCGGCACAGCATAAAGCATGGCCGATCTGGACAAGCTGTTGCTTAACCAGGAAGAAAAAACTTCAGAGGATTCAGAACAAAATTCTGAAAATGATTCTGAAACTTCCTCCCTGGTTCAGCACCAGTGAACTTCATCAATTAGCCGAAGTTGACACTTTGGATGTTATGTCCAATAAGATAATTGATGCATTTCGACAAAAATCATTGCAGTTTTCAGCTGCATTGATCCGCTCTTTATATAGTTTATAAGTTAGTTTTAAGGTATCCCTTTTTCTTTTTGTACATGTAGGACCTCCTACATTTGAAATCACTGAATAGCGAAAGCTACAATATTTCATGAATAAATGAAAATTGCTATTATTTAAAATTGAGGTGAAAAGTCATCGATTGTGATTGGACACTCAATAATATTTTAACTGAATGAATGTACATGGAAGAGAAAATCTGAATAAATATAAATTAAAAAAAAAAAAGGTTTAAAAACAAGAAAATTGATGTTTTCTAAGTCTCACCCAAACAACCCACCATTTTCTAATGTCGATATCTCAGCAACTAATAATGGTCCGATTTACAATGTTAAAATATGAAACATTCGTGAAATTTTCTGATCCTTTCGAAAAAAATATTTTCAAAAAAATTAAATCAAGACTAACATATCAACAGGGCGTAATATTGAATGTTTGGTCTTTTTGACTGCCTATTTATTTAAAAAAATGAAGCCTTATTTTCAAGATATTTTCTGTAAGTTTTTTGAAAACTTTTTCTTACTCTTGTCTATTTCATAGTTATAAGTAATAATTTTTCGATTGAATTACGATGTAAAACACAGCTGAAAGGAACACCAAAACTCTGTTGCGTACCTAAAGGAACTCATTGTATCTTGATTATTCACAAATAAAACCGAATTGAATTGAATTGAATATTTTCAAGATATAGAAACAAAAAGCATCCAAAAAGGTATCATTTGATGATTTTTTTTACTAAAGTTTTCCGTCTTTTTCCGATCCGATGTTATAAGCGCACTATTTGATTAAAATGCAAAAATAAACCATATGCAATTTTTTTAAATAGTTTTTAATAGATTGAATCTTATAACATTTTTCAGTGAAAATTTAATTTTTCGGCAATCATAATTTTCTCCCCTTATTTTTTGAAGAAATTTTGAAAGGAGGGACGGAGTAGGGCAAAAGCTTGGAAATAAAATTTGCATTGGCCTAAGTAATTAAAATTAACTATTATTTCTTTTAATTTGAATATTTTGTACTATGCTGATGTCAAATATTTCCTATATTAGTTTTAGGTAGATTTCAATTTCATTTTTTAAATGAAATATCCTTATCCTTATTGACACAAGCCAAATCAAAAAAATGCTGCTCGCTAACTGGGCTGAACAAAAAAATACGAGGGGACTACCGATGCATAATATTTTCCTGATGAAACAAAAAAAAAGTTATTCAAATTTGCTTACTGTTTACTTCTTTTTTTTCTTATTGGGACTTTAAATTTGTTAAATGTTTGAAAAAAGTTTTTGTTTAGTTATTGAACTTGATTTTTACATTTACCTACCCCTCGGTCATTTCAGTTTGTTTTGGTTTTTTGACGTTTGTCTGCTTTTTAAGTGGGCTACGGCCCAGTTATCGAGCGCCCAGTTAAAAAGCAGCCCAGTTATACAACGCCCAGTTACCAAACAACTACTGTATCTGAGAATAACAGTGAAATATTTCAACAAAACAAAAAGTTTTTCTTGACAATTTTGCAAATTAATTTAGCATTTGTTTTTTTTTTATTTCAATGAAATTTTAATTAGTCATTCCACCCATAAAATTTCAGGACTATCCATACAAAAGTACTATGCAAATGTTTGAAAATCTAAGAGTAAAATATTACCTCTTTTTCAATATAATTTTAAATCAATTTATGTGTAAATCCATATTTTTTTTCAAGTGTTAACATTAAAAAATGCGGATTTCCACAATTTAAGAGGCTATATTAAAAAACTTACTCGAAATCTGTCCACATTCTTAGATTTAATATTAACATTTTTTTTCTAAGTGGACCTTGAGAAGTGATTTTCAGATCGATTTGGTGTATTGAAGATACATTTAAAAATAATTTCTTAAGTCATTTTTAAAGTGGAATTAAATTTGCAGTCAAACATTTTTTTGTGAATTTTGATTTAGTGGACTGTTAGTATTCTTCAGGTGATTTTTTCCGTTTCTTTTTTTACGATTATTGATCCGATTTTTAGCCATGAATCGGCCATTGAAAAATATGTCTTATTTCGTTCAATTATTTTACATTTGTTTTCTCTTCTGATATTGATTAATATTTCATAAATACTTGTTTTTTAAGCTTAAAAAAACTTAATAAATTTTGAAGCATATGGGACATTTTTTTACTTTAATTGTTCAAAATTTTACAGAGAACTGTTCTGTAAACACATCTCCCAACGAGATTTCACGGTCTACCGGCGCCAGCGATATGCCGTTTAACTAAAGTATGCGCGAGCGTATCATTACCAAATGCAAATTTTTGCATTGAAACCCCCAAGCTCCCCTTTATAGTAGCAGCACTATACCCAGAAGTATGAATCATGTGGCGCAAATGATTGATGTCTGCTGGATGAGGCAGTTGCCGGTGTGTGTAACTGTGTTCGTGGAAGACACACATTCTGACTATAACAACAATTCTGTTTCACTGACTTACTGACTGAATTGCGAAAGTTTCTCTGCGGGTTCCTCAATGCAAGGCGTTATTCTCCCACTTCTAGAACGTTACCAACCTGCAAGTGTTTCAAGTCATGGCAAATTTCAAACATTTTTATCGAGTTTTTAAAGAAGTTTGCGAAATCGGCTGATATCGATAAAGGTAAATCCCGGGAAGTACCCCCCAAAATTAAGGAAGCCAGAGTATGATTAAACATTGAGCTAACAAAGTTTTGGCTTCTATTTGCTGAGTTTGCCAAGTTGGGCAAGTGTCACTTACTCACTCACCTGTCGCGTTATCTAATCGGTTCGAAAAGGTAACGTTTCACATTGAGACACTTTTATCAGTGACAACAAAACGTGCCAGAGGGTAAATTTCCAATTATTGATTTTATTGTTTTATAATTTTTCAAGCAAATTTAGTAAAAAATAACCTTAAAAACAGCACGACTTCTTATTATGAATTTTCACAAAACTGCGCAAATAAGTGACAATTCTCCCCCTGCAACAAGTCCACTTGGGTTGTGAGTCTCTCGATCGATAGGATTTCGATTCTTAATCCTGTTTGTGTGGCCGCGGCAAAATTGGCTACCTTGCCTTAACTGGGCGACGGGGCTCAGTACCAGTTCGTAACGGGTCGCGAAAGCAGTCCAATCGCTTCGGTGGCGAAGCCACGTTTAATTAGAGAAAAATTAAAGCCAGGAATTGGTGTGTATAGTGATTTGCAGACGAAGAAGAGATCAATTTGAATCAGTTAATTTTGAATGTGTTAATAAGAAGTGAGATTTAAGGAAAATTTCAAAGTGCTTCTTGGAATATCTACATTGAACAAAACTTGGAAGCCTGTTGGTAATCGATAAGACAAGTTTAGTCATCAAGGAAAAAAAAGATAATGGTACCAACTCAGATAGATTATTCATTATTCTGTACTGGATTCAAACCCAGAAGGAATTCACAAAATTTATAAATTATGCAAATTAAAAAAATAATGTGTCTCTCATTCCATCGAAGGCTTGTTTTGCTCAGTACAGTCCAAACTCGATTATCCGAAGGCCTTGGCGAGATTTGACTTCGGATAATCGAGTCTGGACTGTTTAACGTATTATTTTACACAAATTTTAATAAATAAAAATTATGAGTTTTTAGGGGAGTTTACCATAATATGAACATTTTGGTTAATTTGGAAAGATCTTTATTAATCCATTTTTATCCAAATAAGTAGTCAAACAATCAGCATTTTTTCGAAAGCCTGTAGGAACTATACTAATATATTATAATATATGAGGACTGGAACATACATTTAGGATAAAAAGAGTAACCAAATATAGTTTTAGCAGTTATTTAGACTACATATATGAGTAGTAGGGTGGGTCATTTTTTTCGAAAGTGCACGGATCCGGCTGAAATAAAGACCATCTTGTAGAGGGGACCCATAGGGGCTCTCATACCAAATTTGAGCTCATTTGGTTGAAAACTGGCTTGTCGCTCGGGGGTTAAAGTTTACATGGAAATTACTATGGGAAATGCGTGATTTTACTTCAAACGCTCCTACAGGCTAAGCGACAAACTTTAACCCACACTTACACTAGGTAGCCGTGTCGGGGGTGGTCCAAGGAACATTTTTCTCTAAGGGTTCATGGTCATCCGTTCAACCCTGAGCTTGCGCCGGAATCCTTCTAAATCCCGGTTTTAACGGTCAACGCATGCTACGAAACTTTGATTGAAGCATCACATGAATGAATGAGAAACACGACGCCAAACGTCAACACACTTGCTCACCAACATTTACGAACCGCGCGTTGCAGCTTGGTCATTGGCTAGTGACCACGTTGTTGACCGAGAACAATTCGCATCATTGCGTGCATCGACTTCCGGTAGATAGCGGGATGAAGTGGTTACGTTGCGGAACAATTCGGACTGAGGCTAATGGCACGGGAAGTGTTTGTTGCGGTGAATGTCTGTGCAAGATCAGAAGTGGATAATGGCGATTGGACAAGATCCACCAATGGGGGGATGAGGAACCTACTGTACAGCGTTTTGGTGACGTCGGAATGCACTCCGACGTGTCTTGTTCAACCCGGCGGCGGACAGCGGACGGCGGACCTCTTTGGGAACCACACGTCTATGTACTTCCGGCAGAATGATTGCGAGTATTGGGGACAATTTAGCCGTGTGCCGCCACCCAGAAGGTCAAGCGAAAGCAGATGCTCGAGGAAGATGCTTAGAAGCTGATCCGCTCGATAGACAATTAAATAAATAGGAGGTGCTCAAGAAAAAAACTGCTTATGAATTTATTTCAACCACAAAATAATAAATACATTCGTAACTTCTATTTCGTGTGTGACGCGATTAAATTGATCGGCCATACAATGACTTCCATCACCGGTTCACGATCTTCGTCCCGGATGTGATTCTTGTCGATCCACATCCCGCACGGATATTTTGGTGGCCATCGTGTACATCACGGTACATGTTAGTTCTGGCTTCATCCGGTTTGCGTCCCTGAAACGCCCTTTGCAACGGACTGAACATTGATAGACCAGATTGTCTTTCCTGCCTTGCCGGTGATGCTTTCCGTGTTGGATTGGCCGCCTTCCTCCCCCTTCTGTGGCAACAGATCCCCAACTTTTGTCGGTTTTGCGGGCGTTTTTTTTCACGATGTTGGTCAGCGATGTTGATTTTCTGCATTCTCACGAAACAAATGTCTGAAATTTAAAGTGACGGTTATTGAAGGTTTTCAAGTTCTAGACTAAATTAATTGAACTTACTGATTTGAGACCTTCTTTTTCGAACAGCTGCAAGGTTCTGCTATTTCTCCCCCAACTTGAAACTTTTTTCGGTTGACGCTGCTACTGGCATCCGCGGGTACGCACTGAAATTCTGTCGCTATGGTGTGGCCAGCCGTCATGTCACTCTCTTTTGCAACGTGCTTCCGGAAACCAACTTGCGCTGTATTTGCCGACGGGCCAGCGAAATCGACGGCGAACCTTTGTTTTGCGCTTAATTTTTTTCAAGTTGACGTTTGGCGTCGTGTTTCTCATTCATACATGTGATGCTTCAATCAAAGTTTCGTAGCATGCGTTGACCGTTAAAACCGGGATTTAGAAGGATTCCGGCGTCGCCGGATGTTTCGGCTTTGCGCAAGCTCAGGGTTGAACGGATGACCATGAACCCTTAGAGAAAAATGTTCCTTGGACCACCCCCGACACGGCTACCTAGTGTAAGTGTGGGTTAAAGTTTGTCGCTTAGCCTGTAGGAGCGTTTGAAGTAAAATCACGCATTTCCCATAGTAATTTCCATGTAAACTTTAACCCCCGAGCGACAAGCCAGTTTTCAACCAAATGAGCTCAAATTTCGTATGAGAGCCCCTATGGGTCCCCTCTACAAGATGGTCTTTATTTCAGCCGGATCCGAGCACTTTGAAAAAAAAAAATGACCCACCCTAATGAGTAGTACCAAAATTTGCCATTATCAAAAAAAAACATAAAAATTTAAATTACAATTCAAGGTTTTAACATTTGAATGAAAAAAGTGTTTTAGAATGCTTTTTTGCTATATCGTCTTGAAACTTCTAACTTTACCTGTCACTCTCGAACGACGAAACGGTCTTCTTTTCTCTTCTTAAAATGGAATAATAAATACCTTTCAATACCAATGCTGAAAAGCTGAACTTTTCAGCACTTGTATCGAAAAGAAACTTTTTTCTATTTTTTTTTTATTCTAACGGTGAATTTACTTAACTCATGGATGTTTGACATAAAATTAAACCCAAAAAGCGTTTTTGGGAATTGCAAGAAATGTTGCAAGCAACTCGTTGCAAAACTTGATGTTTTCAGCACTCGTCGTATTTATCCAACTCGGTAAACCACGTTGGATAAATGAACGACTCGTGCTGAAAAGATCTTTTTTTGCAACTTGGTGCATCACTTTTTTTTACCCATGCCCAGTTTTTTTTCCATAATTAACATCAAAACATGTAAGTATTCACGATTTTATTTGGCAAAAAAAAATTTGAAGCAGGGGAAGGAGGGGCAAGACGACCGTCCGTAAATTTTAACAATTTCGATATTTCCAGTATGAAGAATTGTTGCTAGCAATGCAATTAGTTGATTCTACTACCACCGTTTTTTATGGGTTTTAACGAGCATTTTCTTAGCTTGTTACACTTGCCCCGCTTTCCCCTAATGAAAAACGGAATTTCGCAAAAAAAATCAAAATATTTTTGACCGATCCCAGACATGTTAAATATGCCATATGAATTTGAACATGTTTTCAGTTGATTAGGATTTTATGGGGGGGAGGTGTCCACGTGCTTCCATCCCGCCAGTCCATATGTATAGCCTTAGTGTTGTGTTTGCTGTATTTGATATTTTGTGAACCACACCGTATGCTGTACTCGACAGATATGGACTGGTTCCCGGCCGGGCTGATGGGTCTCGCAGCTGGCTAGTTGAACGTACCTGTTAGAACATCAAATAATGATGTTTTATCCTTTTGTTTCCTTAGTAACAGGAGAATAGTTAGTTCAGCAAGGGAAGCAACAGTTTGATCCGTTCAGCTGTTGAAGCAATTGCTTCCGATGCAAACTTGTGCTGAACATTGTTGGACTACCTAGACTACTGATCGAAGGAAACAAACACGAGGGTACAAAGGGATAAGCTCCCCCCGGATGGGGCTAAATTGTGGAACGCTCCCAGTGAGTTTTACTGAGCTGCTTTGGACATTTTAGGTAATAGTTGAACAAAAAATAGTTAAAGCTCGGTATAAATTCACTGGGAGGTTGTGTGGAAATTCCCGTGCTTGTAAAGTTCTGTTTCTGTGTCACTGTTGTGTTAGCTTGTAACATGTTCGACATGACACTAATAACCAGCAGTGATTAGTTATGCGGAAATTTCCAAGTACGGGAACACGACGAAAATTAGACGACCCGAAGAAATAGTGAAAGTGATAGTGAAATCAAATAAATAAAGTGTCTATAAAGAATCATGAAGTGAAAATATTATTATAATTATTTATATTTAATATGATATTACACTTTACAGCTGAGTTGAAACTCACTATCAGAATCTAATGTTTTCTTGTGTTCTCTTTTGTTCTTTTCGTTTCAAACTGAATGAGCGAGCATCTGACTTGCTACGCAGCCGCAGGATAACACCAGCTGTGATCAATACCACACCGACTGACGAGGATTGCTACCAAGCTTGGTGTCCACGGCTATATGTCCAACCGAGAGACCTCCAAGGTCGCAGGGAAGTATTAATTAGTATCGCCTTTTTATGTTTGATCCTTTTGTTAATACAAATTCCTTTGCAGATACAAACCACTTTAAAAGTATGCCTCGCGGCCTGCTTTGATCTTTTGCTTATTCTATCCGCTTTCTACCCCCAATGCGTCCTGCACGGAGAACCTGGGGTAGCTTATGGTTGACCTGGGGAGCCCGAGGAATTATGCCGTAGGTGGCTCGTATAGTCTTACTCACCTATCCTCGCGGCAAGGTCTTCCGTAGGTCTACACCCGAACATGCGACGTGGGACTGCATGAATCTTCAGCTGCTGCCGGAAGGGTGTATTCCGAAATTACCGAATTACCGAATTTTCAGTTGATTAGGATTTTATTTCCATAAAACAAATTTAAGTTTTTTGGAAAACAAATCTTCTCTGATTCCCCCCCCCCCCCTCCCCCAATGTCGGCCTGAATAATCAGGGGACAAAAGAAATATTTTTTCGAAAAACTTAAAAAATGTAATGAAAATTAGAGTTAAATCAACCAAAAACCAGTTAAAATGCATTTTCCTGCGTTTAAAATCATATTTAGCATGTTTGAACACCTTTAAACTGCCCATGTTCGCATAAATGTTCCATATGCCAAAAATAGCAAGCTGAGAAAAACGCATTCGAAGTTTGTCCCATACATAAGGCTACGTGTTAAGTTTTTGCGAAAAAACTGGATTTCCTCCTGATTTCTAGAACAAAGTACTGGATGTTATAGGCTCTTTTGAAAGAGCACACGATTTTGAACCAAACTGCATCAATAACTCGAAATCGATGAAAATGCATATGGGACATTTATGCGATCAGGGGCAGTGAAGACATTTTAAATTTTCATAAAATACCAATGTACAGTCCCACGAAAAGTTTTAATTTTCGAAAAAAAAAATCCATCGGTACATCGATATTTTGAAAACTAATGATTGGAAAGCAACTGGACGGGTGTAAAATGCATTTTAAAACACTTTTTCTATCCAAATTTTGAAACCTAGACTTGTGATTTCAATTTTTATATTTTTTTTATTTTTTTGTACACACCTGAAAAAATAATTTTTTCGAGAATTTTGCAACTTTCATTTTTATGAATATTTTTGAGTTGTTAGTTTGACTTGATTTATACAAAACATGCGACATTAAAAAAATTAAAAAAGTTTTTTTGCCAACCAAGTTTCCCCTATGCAAAAAAAAAATTGCAAATTTTGTTTAGTTTCTTAAATTTAAAAGCTAACAAATTTATATTGAATGAAAAGATGTAAAAAAACATAAATTGATTGAAAAACTTTTCAAACACAAAAAATCCTTAAGTAATTCGTTGAAGTTTGTAGAACAACCCTGAAACTATCAGGAAAAAAATATAGATGCATCTAAAAAAAGACCTTGGCGAGAGAGCACAGCAGTTTCGAAACTAAATCTGTAAAAAATGAGTAACGCTTTTGCTCTCCACAGTAAATAACGTACCAATTATCTCACTCCGCAAACGAAAATTGATAGTTTTACAATTCTTCATCACTATCAGCTGTAGCATTTATCAATATTGCTCACCACAAATCGATAAGTTTTTTCCTCACCGGAAGCAAACCATTTGATTACTCGTTTGCTCAAAAATGCATATAATCGAAACAATTGGGCCAAACTTTCTTCTTCCCCCTTACTCTGGGAGCATGTCACTGCAGTGAAGCTCAAAACGAAATTATTTCTCATTCAGCCCAAACTGCCAAAATAATTGCCCACAGAAGATTGGGCAGAGATAACACACCCCTCCGAATTGAGAAAAAGAAGAATTTAACAAAAACACAAGATTAAAGGGGAAACGATAAACTTCGCCAGCACCATCAAACAGACAGCGATAATTGGTCTAATAACTTACTTTTTTTGGGAAGTGAAGAAGAAAAGTGAGTTATAAATGTACTCTTTAATCTCAAGTAAAGTGCTATAAATCACTCAATTGAGAAAAACGACATGAAAAAACAAACACAACAATTATTTTTAACTCAAACCGCAAAAAAAAATCGCACGCAAAAACCAAAACATCGCGCTCTATATCACTCTCGCGCGCTGTCATGTCTCTTATCTAACGATATCAATTCCATTTCTTTCCTTTTTTTCTCTCTCCTACCCGGTTCCATGTCCCCTCCTTATCTCATTTCAGATTGCATGAACGCTCGTGTGTGGGTTTGTGTGTGTGAATGCTTGACCAGATAAAGCAAATCAATTATTTCATCGCACCGCAGCAAACGCTCTCTCTCTCGCTCGGAAGTAAAGTAATAAACTAAAACAACGCAACTAAAGTGTGAGCGCGTTGCCTTCTTCAAAAGTCGTAATTAGATTACTGTAACGGTGTTACACACGGAGAGCAAAAACGGCCATAAATCGTACGCCACAATGTTAGCTAACTTTTGCTTTCGGTACAAGTGAGCGAAACAAAAAAAAACATCGAATTTTAAGCGGGAGCTGGAATCCCCTTAACCGATTGGTGATTAAGTGTACCAGTTTAACTACACTTTTATTAGACTGATTGGAGGTGCTGAAAGCACTCGTTGATTCCTATCTTTGGCCATAAAGTGATTTTTAAATAGTATTTTTTATAAGTCGGAAGCATTTAATTGTAAATATCATAGCGATAAGCGGAAAAGCATTCCAAGATGTCGCTGACCGATAAAGAGTACCACAATCTGGTAAGTAATGCGTTTTTTGATGGTTTGGGTTTACTAACAGCACTCTGCACCAAATTTTGAAAAACATCGCATATCATCGCAAAAACATCGCATCGGTAGAAAAACTTCTAACATGTTCTCTTTCCATCCCCAACCAGACCATAAGCATCTCGAAGGCCGTCAGCAACCATGAGATGCCCATCAAGGTCAAACACGTCCGAGCGTCCATCATCGGAACGTTCCACAGCAAGGGTGGCCACGCGTTCTGGGCGATCGCCATCCGGCAGCCCATCCAGGAGAACCGGATCGTGGCGTGGAAGTTTTGCCACCTGCTGCACAAGATTCTGCGCGAGGGCCACCCGCTGTGCTGCCAGCACTCGATGCGCCACCGCGGCATGTTGATCGAGGCCGGCAAGCTGTGGGGCCACCTGAACGATGGCTACGGCATCTGCATCAAGCACTACACGAAACTGCTCGTCACCAAGCTGGAGTTCCACGACCGGAATCCCAGAATACCGGGCAGCTTGGCGCTGAAGCCGGGCGAGCTGGAGCGAATCGGCGAGGGAGATATCAACTTCTAGTGAGTAGTCGTGTGCGATGTTTTCGACGTTTTTCTTGTAACCCCGTTTTTTCTCGTGCAGCTTTCAACTTGCAGTAGAAATCTTCGACTATCTCGACGATATCGTTGCTCTCCAAGCCACCAGTAAGTGTTCTAATTAAGGCTCGAGCCTTGAAACACAACCCCCTAATCAATCTGCCCTCCCCAGTCTTCAACTCGATCACCACGTTCTGCGTGAGCTCGATGACCTCGGCGGGCCAGTGCCGCCTCGCGCCCCTAATCCCGTGCGTCCAAGACTCGAACCCGCTGTACGACTTTGTCGTACGCATCATGTTCAAGCTGCACGCGAACCTTCCCTCGGACCTGCTGACCGGCCACCGCGAACGCTTCCGGACGCTCTTCCATCAGCTCAAGTCGTTCTACAACCAGTCCCGCAACCTGCAGTACTTTGTGAACCTCATCACGGTGCCCAAACTCCCGGACGCCCCACCCAACTTCGAACAGCAAAGTGACCTGGGCAACTACCAGGCCCCGGTCATCGTGATGCCCGATTCGGACCCCGCGGACAACGATACCGAGTCGGTCGTGTCGGACAGTCTGATCGACACCACCGAAGCGGCGCCACCAATCCCAGAACTGCCCCATCACCACAACAATCACCACCAACAGTCAGCCGCTCCCCAAACCCCAGCGCCCCAACTGCTGGAGCTGGAGCGGCTCCTCCGCGAGCGGGACGACCTGATTCGGCACCTGCAGATGGAGATCGAGCGGCTTTCCAACTACGTCAAGTCGCTGACGATCGAGCAGCGCGACGTGCAGCACCGCCTCGAGGATCAGATCGCTCAGCTGAACTCGCACCTGGCGCAGGCTCAGGGGGAGCTGTCCACGCTGCGAATCCAGAAGGAGGAGCTGGAGCTGCGGGCGCAAACGGCGCCAACGCTTGAACGTGAGTACCGATCTATACACTACCTGTTGTTGATGTAATTTTACCTCAACTTATGAGGAAAAAGGGCAATTGCACAAACAAAGATGTACACATTTTTCGAAGTAATTCCGAATGATGCACGCTAACTGGGATGAACAAAAAATGATGAGGGGACAGTCGATGTAAAATATTTTTCGAGGTTCCATAAATTTGTTTCCACACACCTTTCAAGTTTCTTTTGATTACGACTTGAAATTATAAAAAAAAAGTTTTTTTTTATTTATTGAACTCGATTTTCTATCCACTCGTTCATTTTCATTTATTTTTGTTTTTTGACGTTTGTCTGCTTTTTTAAATGAGCGGCGGCCCAGCTATCGAGCGCTCAGTTCAAAAGCAGCCCAGTTACCGAACGAGTACTGTAATGTGTTTATTTATAACTGCTGCTCCAAGGGGGTCGAAAATGATGGAAATTGAACTTTTAACAAGTGAATCTGCCAATTTTTTACCATTTTTTTTAAGATGGCATGTCGTTATCAGTCTGAAAGGATTTATTAAAAAATTATTGAAGGTGAGACAGGTTCAACATAAGTTTCTTTATCCTAAATTCAAAATGTTGATCTTCTTAAATGCAGATTCCGATACAGGCCAAAAATTACAAACCATTAATATTTAAACCTTTGGAAACCAATAACAAATTTTATAACATTTTTACATAAATTCTTTTTTTAGCATGAAAACTTTTCATATGTTTCAAGTATTTAAGAGAACCTAGTTTCGTTAAACCATAAAAATACACAGCAAAAAATCCGATGGTAAAATCGCATGCAAAAGCATGCACATCACCTTCGTCAAAAAAGACACTTAATATTACACACTGCATGTACAATTTTTCTACACACAAAAAAAAGTTGCAACCGACGGGATTCAAACCCAGCACCAATAGTGAGGACTGGCGCCTTAGCCCGCTCGGACATCAGACCGATGAAAAATGGAATGGATAAACGCATGTATGAGCTTGTCATTTCGGTCAAGTAGGTTTCCCATACTGATGGGCTACATATTTCAGGGTGTAATATTACATAGAATTTCATAAAATAATGCAACATTTATTTTACACCCAGGCCTTTTACACGCAGCTGGATTACTACTTTATTTGCTGTGTAAGCTTGTTTTAAATTAAAAGAAAACATATTACACAAGAGCTAGAAAATGTATTAGGTTAAATTAGAAAATAACACACACAAATTTCATAATTTATAAATCAAATTAATTGACGAACTTTCCCCGTCTGATTTGAGGTTTGTAAAAGATTGTAACAAATATGACCAAACAAATAAAAATAATAATTCGGCGGCATTAGTAATCCTTCGCCTTTGCGAGTATGTCGAATGCAATCAATCTTATCGGATATTTCGAGAAATCACACAAAATTTTTCGCGAGAAGGTTTTAGTCATGGAAATAGAATGGCATTTTGATAAAGAGAGAACAAAAATTAGTAATGAGTAATATGATTTTTCTACATAAAAGCTATAATATGACAAAACATATTTTGACAGTATGGCTGACTTGTTAAAGTAGATTTGGATTCAGCGGACACATTTACATGAAATAGAATAAAGTTGAACAATTTTCAAATTTCGTTAGAGTGGAACTAACACACTCTTTTGCATTGATAATTGAGCTGTTTGAGTCTAAAATTTGCTTATTTTTTCGAAAAATATGGGGAAACATTGATCAATAAGTCCGAATAATTGTTTAAAAAACCAAGAAAAAACTGATTTATGAAGATTTGCTCCAATTATTGGCAAAAGCGAAAAAAAAATTTGATGACATTTTTTTTATTTTATTTTTTTTCATTATTAGCATGCTCAACAACATTCTAAACAGCAAAACATCCATGTTTAAAAAAATTATGGTCTTTTTCGATTTAATTTTACTTCAACTTTTGAGGAATAAGTAAAAATATACATAAAAGGATGTAAATTTACATATTTTTAGAGGTAATATTACACACTTTTTAAACCCATTTTTTAATATTCCCTGATGTAGATCCAAATCCGTGCATGAAGATATCCAAATTTTGATAAACTTCCTACACACAAAAAAAAAACATGGCTGATATTGACCGATTTTGCGTCAGAAAATTTTTATTTTACCTCGAAAATATATAAATCTGGTAGTTTATAATTTTGATCTTTATATGAGCAATTCGCTACAAAATCGGCCGATTTTTACCATTTTTATTTTAAGTATTTTTTTGATTTGGCTCAAACTTTATGGGGGCCTTTCCTATGGCCAAAGAACCTGTTTTGTGTCACTGGTTCACTCATACAAGTCTCCATACAATTTTGGCAGCTGCAAAAATGGTACGTAAATATTCGAAAATCTGTAACTTTTGAATTAATTTTCTGGTCAATTTGGTGCCTTTGACAAAGTTGTAGGTATTGTTGAGGAATATTCTGAAAAAAATAGGTACACGGAAAAAATGGCCATTTTTGCAATCAGTTTTTTTAACAAAAACTCAATTTAGGGGACAAAACCCCGCAACTTTTGAGCCATGATTTTTGAAAAAAAATGAAATTTTATGCAAAATGAGGTCAAAAAATCCTCATTTTTTATGTTAAAGTAATCGAAAAGTACTTTACAGATTTTTTGATATAGGGCCCGGGTTTACAAGATATTGTCACCGAATGTTTGATTTCAGCGAAATATTTGCTGTTTTTCGATTTTTTTTTTTTTTGAGGAGCTCAAAAAATTTGTTATGGAACACAAAATAGCTTTTTTGGTCATAGCAAAGGTCCCAACAAATTGGGGTAAAATTACATCGAAAAAGAGGTATTATTTAAGCAAACATTTTTCAACCATCCAATATTAAACTTTTTTACTGGGTAGATACTAGACTAAACGTAAACATTTATAAACAGAAAAAAGGTGGATTTTAGCAGGTTGAAAATTGTATTGGTTTAATATTACCTCTTTTTGAGTTATTTTACCTAAAAATGTATACAAATGTGAACCTGATGAAAATTCAGCCAGAACTAATCAAAATTCACCAGTTCCTTATGTGATGTTACATAAAAAATTTGTTACCATTCCCTTAATATTTTTCTTTGTGGACCATAGAAATATTATACTAAGATTAAACCAGTTTTTAGAATTTCACTTCAATTCGATTTTTCAAAATTTAGTTTGTATTGTAAATTCTGAAAATGCTAAATGAGGTATTATTTTTTACTTTCTTATTGATGTATTTTTGGGGTCTGGTTAATAGCTCGAAGATACATTTTCAGCGAGATTGGATTATAGAGACAACAACAATAACTTTTAGATACTTTCAAAAATATGCATGATTTCGATTTCATTTTTTCTGTTTAGTTGATTAAAAATTGTCAGAATGAATATAAACATTCTAATTATAAGAAAGTATACATTTTAAAATGTTAAACTGTTACACACAAAATAATTGTTATTTTTCTTTAATTTTTCAGAAAAAGCCCAAGCCGAGGAGGAGCGCGCCAAGGCCAGCGAGGAGAAGTTCCAGAAACTGAAAACGATGTACACCCAGATCCGGGACGAACACGTGAAGCTGCTGCGCCAGGTGAGTGCCGTGGGTGGGTGTGGCAAAATCTTGGAAACAAAACTGAAAGCCAAACAGCCGCGGCGGCGGCGGCGGTACTTTAATTGAACCAGTTTGGTACCGTTTTTCACGTTCGATGCGCTTTAATTTGTTTTCTCTTTCGTTAAACACTTTGTTCGTTTTCATTCTCTGTTGTTTTTGTGTTTCTTTCAATTTCTTTTGCATGCTGCAATTGATTATTAAATGCTTTTCTAACACCGACGACGTCATCATCGCGAATTGGCGTGGGCGGTGGCGTCTGCACGAAACTTTCGCTTTCGCTCCTCTGTACTCACGTGGCGATTCGCGTGTGTAATTTCACGGCTCGTTTGCCGGCGCGATCTTCGCCGCGGTCCATTTATCTCCATTGCGTACGAACGAACCGGACGCTTAGACAAAGTTTTACGAATACAAAGTTAATTGCTACAAACAGGTGATCAGCGAGGGTGGTTGTAGATTTAGTTATCGCTCAAGTATTGCGTAGGTGTGAATTTAAGTAGTTTACTTTCGATTATTATGTTTGCTCTGTTGCAACATGTGGTCAAGTAAAAAATACAGACATTTCATATTTACAAAATAGTTAAACAAAAAGCTAAAAACTTAAATATAAAACTCAATAAAACCACACAAAGTGAAATGAACTTATAAATAATAAATGTGATATTATAAATGGGTAATTCTCTACCAACTCACACGAAATCTGGAAAAGTTGCCCCGACCCCTCTTCGATTGGCGTGAAATATTGTTCTAAGGGGTAACTTTTGTCCCTGATCACGAATCTGAAGTCAAGTCCGAAATCCATTTTTCGATATCTCGTGACGGAGGGGCGGGACGACCCCTTTCATTTTTGAACATGCGAAAAAAGAGGTGTTTTGCAATCATTTGCAGGCTGAAACGGTGTTGAGATAGAAATTTTGTGTCAAAGTGACTTTTATGTAAAATTGGACGCCCGATTTGATGTCGTGCTCAAAATTCCAAAAAAAACGTATTTTTCATCGACAAAACACCCTGCCATTTTCCGTAACTCAACTACCGTAATTTTTTAATGTACTTTTCGAATCTACACACTCAGAATGAATTTTCGACTTCGGCAGAAATATCTGCCGAACGTGCTCGGCAAGGTGATATTCTTCCGAAATCTCGGCAGAAAATTCATTGTCCCAATATTCTCGGTTAAATTCAACCGATAGTTCGGCAGATCTAAGCAAAATTCCGAAGTTCGTCAGTTAAATTTAACGAAAATCTCGGCATGTCCAAAATCTACCGAGTTCGGCAATTCAACTGTCAAATTCGCTAGAAAGTGCCGAGCTGTTCGGTTAGATGTTGAGGTAGCCATATTTGTTTTCGATATGAGTAGTGCTCACTGAACTAAGTTCCGGAGCTTTGGATAAATCGGGATTTATACTTGAATTTCTACAGGATTTCTGCTTGGATTTCTACTTGAAAGGTAAACATTTTTAATAACATCTGTTAGGGAAAATAATATCTAATGGGTCTTTCATTTGCAGCTTTTATTAAAGAAAAGGCATGACGATGGCGCTTGGTAGAAGTATAGGATTCATTCTGGTTCAGATTGTATTAGATTATACATAAAAAGAGCAATAAATATAAAAAGCATGCATGCATATTGTTTTACAGCTTTAAATTAATTGCGAGAATCTCGATTTGGTTTTATTATGATAAATGCCGAGATTTTCGGCACAAAAAAGCTGGCCGTCAAAATTATTTTTGCCGAGACTTCAACTCCATCACGATACCGCGTTACGGAAGGGCGGTTCGACCCTTTCCATTTTTGAAGATTCGAAAAAAGACGTGTTTTTCAATAATTTACAGCATGAAACGGTAATGATATGGAAATTTGGTGACAAAGGGACTTTTATATAAAACTGGACGCTCAATTTAATAGCGTACTCAGAATTCCGAAAAAAACGAATTTTTTATCGAAAAAAAATCAAAAAATCTGCTATTTTTCGTTATTTACATTTAAATTAAAGGGAAAATGCAACAATCCAGAACAAAGATTTTCATTTTACGCATAAACAAGTTTTGAAACAGTTACTTTTTGTTTCTTTTTGTTCCGTCGTTTTTGTGAAGGATTCTTGCGCTTTTTGACAGTTTGGCAGTTTGCCTGCATCTGTTTGCAGTTACGTCAGCCTTATTTTTGCTTTGTTTGCGAGTTTGGCAAACTGTCAAACACGAAAAAATATAGTTTGTTTACTTGTTTGTCATAGTCTAATACCTCCTTCATTCGAATGCAGTAATACTGTTCAATATAGTTTTGATTTGAACGATTTTTCGAAATTACAAAAACAAATATTGTATGCAACTGGAAGCAAAACTGGATTTTTTCAGTACTGTACGACTCTGCCTGAACAAATCTTCTTTTTGCAACTTGTTGCGTAATAGTAGTTTATGCAACAAGTTGCAAAAAGAGGATTTTTTCAGCACGAGTCGTACATTTATCCAACGAGGTTCACCGAGTTGGATAAATACGACGAGTCATGAAAAAATCAAGTTTTGCAACAAGTTGCTTACAATATTTTTTGCAATTCCGAAAAATGCTTTTAAAATGAAATTTTATGTCAAACATTCATATGTTTAGTAAATTCACCGTTCAATACAAAAAAATATTGAAAAAAGTTACTTTTCGATATTAGTGTTGAAAAGTTCAACTTTTCAGCACCCATTTCAGTGCTGAAAAGTAGAACTTTTCAGCACTGGTAATGAAAGGTATTAATTTTCCACTCTGTTATTTTTTGTAGGGAAAAGTAGGCCGTTTCGTTTCTCCAGAAGGACAGGAAAAGTTGACAGTTTTACAGCGGAATTGCAAAAACTTCTATTTAAAAACTCTGTTTTGAAAATACTCACTTCTCCTGCCATTCTATAGTGACGAAAAGAACAACTTATTGTTGACTTGTTGTCCAATAGACAGTGCTGAAAACTTGTCAGCACTTGTTTCGAAAAGGAATACTCGACCAAGTACTCGACACTCTTTTGATTGGAGTTGACAAAGGAAACGGACGCCAGCCTAAATCAGAAAAAAATAAGTTTCACCAAAAAATGTTTTTTTCTGAATTTAAAAAAAAAGTTTTATGCGGCTCGTTGCAAAACCCGATTTTTACAGCACTCGTCGTATTTATCCAACATGGCAGGGCCTCGTTGGATAAATGTACGACTCGTGCTGAAAAATCATTGTTTTGCAAATAGTTGCAAAACATTGCATTCAAATCCAAAGAAAAATCATCATCAAAGTAGTCCGCTAGATAGCCAAACCAAAAACCAAAAAAATGGACTCTCGATGGACGTGGTCGCAAAATTTCAGTTTGTCAAAATTTCGGACCTGGTTCGCGAACTTCCGGATTGTGAACTGTCTAAATTTTCTGTGCACCTATTTGCCTCGCCTTTGCGTAGAACGCCCGGAAGCTCCCCTATTGCCCGTATATACTGCTCGATCTTTTCCTCCCATCTTTTTGTTTGAATTTCAAATAATCTCGCTTGTTTGCTCCCGGACAGCACGGTGAAGTCAGCAAGCAGCTGGCCGCGTCCAGCAAGGCCGCATCGGACGCCACCAAGGCCAAGGAGGAGGTCCGCATCCAGCTGGACGAGCTGCACCAGCAGCAGGCGGTCGTGCAGGAACAGCTGCAGCAAAGCTCGTCGGAGTCTCGCCGCGAGCAGGAGCAGGTCGCCGAGGAACTGAAGCAGGTTTCCGAACGGTACGAAACGCTGCGCAGCAAGTACGAAGAGATGGAAGCGAACCGCCAGGCGGAGATTGCCGAGCTGCGGATTAGCTTGGAGCGTGTCCAGGGGGAGCTGGGAACGTTCCAGAGCGATCGGGAGGTGCTGCAGGCGGAGAAGGGCGCTCTGGAGAGCAGCTTGGGTGAGGTTCAGAGCGAGCGGGAACAGCTGAACCGACAGTACGAGGAGGTGCTGGCCAAGATGGAGGCGTTGAACCTGAAGACGGAGGAGTACACGAAGGAGGAGGCTTCGCTGCAGCAGAGCGTGCAGCAGAAGTCGCAACAGGCGCAAGGTGGGTTGATTTTGATTGTTTTTGGGATGTTTTTGATGTACAAATCTTTGGTTATCTTTATTTTTAATGCATGCTCACTATTTTATTTGATATTGTAAGTCACAACAAACACCTTCCGCCATTATGGCGGCTGCTATAAAAGTTTGACAGCCGCCATTATGGCCAAACCTAACCTCAATTTTCGACCAATACAGAACTCGTGGACAAACTGAACCACCTCCAACGGGACTACGAATCGCTGCAACAACAACACGCCGATCTGGAAGCAGCCAAGGCGGCTCAGGAGCAGGAGTTCAACCGAATCCACGAGGAAGATCTGCTCAAGCTGGATTCGCTGCAGGGTGAACTGAGCGAAAAGGTGACCACGTTGAGCGCCGAGAAGGACAACCTGTTTGCCGTCAAGGAGGACACCGTGCAGCAGCTACTGCTGCTGCAGACCGAATCCACCCAACGGACGGCGGACTTTGACTCGCTGGAGAAGGACCTGAAGAACGTGATCGAGCAGAAGGATCACGAGCTGGAGGAACTTCGCTCGCGGTACAACGAGATGGAGGAAAAGTACCAGGTAAGGTGGTCGGTTGTCGGGGTCATTACGTGTACCACTCATAACTGTGTTGTGCTTAACCCTTGTAACCTTAACCCCTCACATATTCATATTTGCATCCGAAACTTCATGAGTCAATAACCAGCTTTTGTAACGCTCCGTACGGCGTCATGTATCGCTAGAGCATCGTGCTTGGGTAAAAAGTGATCATTTCTGTGTCAAACGTGAGCTCAACTTCAAATTTCTAACCTAAAAATTGTTTTATCCCCCACCAAAAAAAAAGTCTCTCGATGCAAATATGGACCGACTGCTGGCCGAGAAGGGAGCAATCGAGTCCGACCTGCAAGATTTACTCCACCAACAGGAAGAGATGGACGCGCGCTACCAGACGGCCCTCGGAACCATCCGAAACCTGGAGAACTCGCTCGCGGACGCCAAGATCACCGGAGAAAGCGCCCTGCGCGCCCTCCTCGAGGCCTGTATCAAATCGTCGGAGAAGCTCACCCTGCGAGCGATCAGCGAAAACGAAATGCCCGGCGCCGGAGGAACGCCCACCTACTTCCTGATGATCGCCGAGGAGCTGCAGGACGTGCTGTCCAAGCTGACGATCGTGCACGACAACTACCTGAAGGATAACACGACGAACGTGGAGTCGCTGGCGAGGAAGGTTATCATTGGGGCGCATCTGCTGGCGTCGGCGCACGTGCAGGGAATGTCGATCTGCAACCGGTCGGCGAACATTGAGTGTGGCGAGCGTGAGTATTTTTTTGAGGTTTTTGTTGAGTTTTCCTGAATCTTTAACATCTTGAGTTTCTTTTAAATGCATGCACATATTTATTTGTTTCTTGTTTAACGTGTAAGTATAACCTTAAGAATAATATCCCTGACTGAAAAGTCCGTCAGATGTCCGTCGTTTGTCGTCCGTGCAATCGTACGACGTTGCACGACAATGTTGCAGACATTTTTGTACCAAAAATTAATTAAATTTCCTAAGATCCTAAAATTCCTAAAGGTACTTAAAATTCTACAAATTCTTTAAAATTAAAAAAAAAGCCCTCTACAATATTTTCAATATCCTAAATTTTAAAAAGTTAGGAACTCTAAAAAACAAAAAAAAAATTGAACAATTATTTTTTTAATTTTTTAAAGTTTAAATTAACAAAAAATAGACAGTTACAATTTATAAAAACTCATAACAATCTCATTTTTTTAACCTAACTTTTTTATTTTTCAAATATTTTAAATACTTAACAAATTTCAAATCACTAAAAAAAATCATTTAAATTTTTTTTAAACTTTTAATATTCTTATTAATTAAATTCTTTAAATAAAAAAAAAACTCAATTATATGTTTTTATTCTTTTTTTTATTTCTTCAAATCTTAAAATTCATATAATCCTTAAAATAAAATTGAAGTACAAAAAATATAATAATTTCATAAAATTCTTCAATTGTGTATAGTTTTAAAACCTTTAAAAAATCAAAAATAATTTCTAAAAGTTCTTAAAACTATTCGATATTTAAAAACAAATCAAAATTATAAATCTTTTCATAAATTCTTCAAATTCTTTGAATTCTTAACATTCTTAAAATTCTTAAAATTCTTAAAATTCTTAAAATTCTTAAAATTCTTAAAATTCTTAAAATTCTTAAAATTCTTAAAATTCTTAAAATTCATAAAATTCTTAAAATTCATAAAATTCTTAAAATTCTTAAAATTCTTAAAATTCTTAAAATTCTTAAAATTCTTAAAATTCTTAAAATTCTTAAAATTCTTAAAATTCTTAAAATTCTTAAAATTCTTAAAATTCTTAAAATTCTTAAAATTCTTAAAATTCTTAAAATTCTTAAAATTCTTAAAATTCTTAAAATTCTTAAAATTCTTAAAATTCTTAAAATTCTTAAAATTCTTAAAATTCTTAAAATTCTTAAAATTCTTAAAATTCTTAAAATTCTTAAAATTCTTAAAATTCTTAAAATTCTTAAAATTCTTAAAATTCTTAAAATTCTTAAAATTCTTAAAATTCTTAAAATTCTTAAAATTCTTAAAATTCTTAAAATTCTTAAAATTCTTAAAATTCTTAAAATTCTTAAAATTCTTAAAATTCTTAAAATTCTTAAAATTCTTAAAATTCTTAAAATTCTTAAAATTCTTAAAATTCTTAAAATTCTTAAAATTCTTAAAATTCTTAAAATTCTTAAAATTCTTAAAATTCTTAAAATTCTTAAAATTCTTAAAATTCTTAAAATTCTTAAAATTCTTAAAATTCTTAAAATTCTTAAAATTCTTAAAATTCTTAAAATTCTTAAAATTCTTAAAATTCTTAAAATTCTTAAAATTCTTAAAATTCTTAAAATTCTTAAAATTCTTAAAATTCTTAAAATTCTTAAAATTCTTAAAATTCTTAAAATTCTTAAAATTTTTAAAATTCTTAAAATTCTTAAAATTCTTAAAATTCTTAAAATTCTTAAAATTCTTAAAATTCTTACAATTCTTAAAATTCTGTAAATTCTTAAAATTCTTAAAATTCTTAAAATTCTTAAAATTCTTAAAATTCTTAAAATTCTTTAAATTCTTTAAATTCTTAAAATTCTTAAAATTCTTAAAATTCTTTAAATTCTTTAAATTCTTTAAATTCTTTAAATTCTTTAAATTCTTTAAATTCTTTAAATTCTTTAAATTCTTTAAATTCTTTAAATTCTTTAAATTCTTTAAATTCTTTAAATTCTTTAAATTCTTTAAATTCTTTAAATTCTTTAAATTCTTTAAATTCTTTAAATTCTTTAAATTCTTTAAATTCTTTAAATTCTTTAAATTCTTTAAATTCTTTAAATTCTTTAAATTCTTTAAATTCTTTAAATTCTTTAAATTCTTTAAATTCTTTAAATTCTTTAAATTCTTTAAATTCTTTAAATTCTTTAAATTCTTTAAATTCTTTAAATTCTTTAAATTCTTTAAATTCTTTAAATTCTTTAAATTCTTTAAATTCTTTAAATTCTTTAAATTCTTTAAATTCTTTAAATTCTTTAAATTCTTTAAATTCTTTAAATTCTTTAAATTCTTTAAATTCTTTAAATTCTTTAAATTCTTTAAATTCTTTAAATTCTTTAAATTCTTTAAATTCTTTAAATTCTTTAAATTCTTTAAATTCTTTAAATTCTTTAAATTCTTTAAATTCTTTAAATTCTTTAAATTCTTTAAATTCTTTAAATTCTTTAAATTCTTTAAATTCTTTAAATTCTTTAAATTCTTTAAATTCTTTAAGAGGCAGTTTTTGTAGATTCTGCTCGGTTTGTTCTAGAGGTCGTATCGAGGTGCTCCGATTTGGATGAAACTTTCAGCGTTTGTTTGTCTATGCATGAGATGAACTCATGTCAAATATGAGCCCTCTACGACAAAGGGAAGTGGTGAAAAACGGGCATTGAAGTTTGAGGTCCAAAACACATGAAAAATCGTAAAATTGCTCGCATTTCCGTAAAACTTCATCAATTCCAACTCTCTTAGATGCATTCGAATGGTCTTTCGGAGCCCTTCAAAATGTGCTATAGACATCTAGGATTGGTTTGACTTTTTCTCATAGCTTTTGCAAATTACTGTTAAAAATTGATTTTTTTAAAACCTTAATATCTTTTTGCAACAGCCTCCAACACCCATACTCCCATAGGTCAAAAGATAGGTAATTTCATGGACTATAAGCTTACGGTATTGACTTTTTGGCCAATCGCAGTTTTTCTCATAGTTTTACGATTTTTCTATAACAAACATTTTACAACGTTAGTTTTTGCCCTGTAGGCCAACAAGACGGCACTTTTTGGTCTCAATTTTGTCATATTCGGAATCCTCGGTCAACTTCACGTAAGTTAGAAGTATTGGAGTTGTAATTTTGATTTAAAAAATAATTAAATAAAACATTTTTGAAAAACGAAAAAGATCTTATTTACCCTATGATCAATACGTCAAATGCTGTATCAAGTAGGCGAAAACTTGTTTTACCCCTAATCCGACAAAATTCTAAATAATATTTTAATTAATTCTAAATGGCATTTTTTTTTTAATTAAAAGAATTTAAAGAATTTAAAGAATTTAAAGAATTTAAATAATTTAAAGAAATTAAAGATTTTAAAGAATTTAAAGAATTTAAAGAATTTCTTTAAATTCTTTAAATTCTTTAAATTCTTTAAATTCTTTAAATTCTTTAAAATCTTTAATTTCTTTAAATTCTTTTATTTCCATTTTTAAATTTAATTCTTTAAATTCCATTTTAAAATATAATTCTTTACTTTTTTTTAGTTTTAATTCTTTCAATTCTGTTTTTAATTTAAATTCTTTACATTAAAACAAATAAAGCTTAAACACATAAAAATTGCTGAATAAAATTTAAAAAAAACTTTATTGCTTAAAACTTTTCAAAATTTTAAACAAAAAAAGTATTTAAAAAAACAACTTGTACGACGAACGACATTTTTCAGTCAGGGTTGGCATCGCTCAGTTCCAGTGCTCGCCGGTAGGTGTTGCATAGAATTATGTTCAATGGCCAACCCTACTGCGTGAAGTTCACCGCAAAGATGATTCTTTGAAATAAGATTTTGAGCATGGTTTTGAATCAACAAGCTTGTTTTACGATCTTCTAACCAATGATCTTCATCGCCCACACAGGCATAGCGGAGGAGGTCAAGCAGCTGGGCGGCTCCATCGCCAGTCTGTTCCAGTCGCTACAGAAAACGAGCGAATCGGACGCTGTGGGAGAGAAGATCATCGACCTTAAGGACAAACTGCAAGCGGTCACGGACATGATCGGCGACCTGAGCAAGCAAACCGACGGCACGGAAAATTTGGGCGACCTGGTCGAAAACGAGCTCAGCAGCATGGACAAGGCCATCGAAGAGGCGGCGGCCCAGATTGAGGTAAAGAGTGTGCTTCCGACACCGGCCGGGCTGGTGGGCTGGTTCGGTGGCCTGCGGGTCCTGCGGAGGACCCTCGTCGATGTGGATACTTGCGTTATCCAGTTCCAATGTTGCCTGGTGCTGCCCAGGTCTACAGTGGTGAGACACTCCCTTGTGGACGTTGCGAGTTCTTTTTGGAGGAGTTGGGTTCTTTTGGACATTTGAACCAAAGAAATGTCTCTATAATCTTCGGAGTTTTACGTCTATTGTACAAAATGTTGCTCAATCTTAAGGTTTAGGTATTTTATATTTATATATTTTTATACAGACTCAGGAAGTCTGTTCCCTGTACAAAAGTGTGACCTTTTCAGACCACCCTGTAGATCGGGCTCAAGGCAACATTTTAATCACTCCCTTAAAACACCAATCTAATCAATCCCAACCCCCGAATCGCAGGAAATGCTCTCCAAGTCGCGCGCTTCGGACTCCGGCATCAAGCTCGAGGTCAACGAGAAGATCCTGGACGCGTGCACAAACCTGATGCAGGCGATCCGCGTGCTGGTCCAAAAGTCCCGCCTCCTCCAGTCGGAGATTGTGGCCCTCGGCAAGGGTTCGGCCTCGGCCAAGGAGTTCTACAAGCGAAACCACCAGTGGACCGAGGGACTCATCTCGGCGGCCAAGAGTGTGGCACAGGGCGCGAACTTCCTGGTGTAAGTTCTACCAATCTCTCCTCCAAGTTCTGGAAGAATAATCATTTCTTTAATCTCAGGACGGCCGCGAACAAAACCGTCGCCGGTGGGGCCCGCCACCAGCTGGATCTGATTGTGGCCGCCCAGGAGATCGCAGCCTGCACGGCCCAGCTGGTGGTGGCGAGCCGCGTTAAGGCACCCCGCGGAAGCCAGAACCTGAACGCGCTCGGGTCCGCCTCCAAGCAGGTCACCCAGGCGACCGGCATCGTGGTGGCCACCGCCAAAGACTGCAGCCAACGGCTCGAGGACTCGCAGGACCTGGACCTGGGCTCGCTGACCGTGCACCAGGCCAAAACGCGCGAGATGGAGATCCAGGTCAAGGTGCTCGAGCTCGAGCAGGCCCTCCAGATGGAACGGATGCGGTTGGCGGCGTTCCGCAAGAAAAACTACCAAGCACCGGTCGAGGAATAAACGCTCCAAATCAATAGAAACAACCGAAAAGTAGCGAAAATATATCAATGTCAATCAACAAGCAGTGAGACAATATTAACAAAACAAATATCAAATTTCTAGCAGCGAAAATCGACCCCCTAAAAAGTCACAATCACTCCAAGTGTAGTAGATTTCTAGCAAATTACCCCACAAAATTAGAACAAAATCAAAGCGTTACGTATCGAATACACACATCCCACCATTCTGTCGAACAAAAAGCTAGAAAAAAAACTATTCCTGAATATGTGTCTTTAAACCTTCTGTCTTCTTAGTAGAGCAGATTATGCCATTGATATGATAAAAAAGAACCTTGTAAAACCCCACAATCATTGCAAAGAAAAAGGTTGTAGAATTAACTCTGTTTATGAACGAAAAAAAAGAAGTATTTTTCTGTCGCACGCGGAAGTATCATGAGTTTGATAATCACCATTTTTTAAAGGAAATTCTGTGAACAAATAAACTTTTTATCAAATGTGTTAAAACCAGATTCGAGCGAGGAGGTTACGAACAAAGTAAAACAAAAAGTCTAAGTAAAGATACCTATTATTTATTACCTGCGTCTTATTCTGTATCGTGTAGTAAGCAAAAACCAATTGTTGATATATTTTTATAAACGAAACCGGTAATTTAATAAACGTTGTATAGAAATAAACGCTCAGCTAATAAAATTAAAACAAGTGTCGTTTTGAATTTTATCCCGAAAGATCCAGTTTTATAATTTTCCATTTAATTCTTTGTAATTCTCTGCATTTCGAATTTCACCCGTCCGGCTCCAGTTGAAAATTCATGCTGCCCTGCGTTGCATGTAGAGTAGGGTGACAATAAAAAAAATTGATGGTGATTTTTTAGGAGAAGGTATTTTCTTATATACTTCCTATATAAGCCAATTTCTTTTCATCGCATTGCTAATAACTCATCAAGATCAACTCGGATCTTCTTGCACCCTTCGACAAAGTTGTAGGAAATTAAATTTACTTCAAAAATCTCACACTTGGACAATTTTGGGCGAGACCTGCGCCACCTGCAGCCATAATCCTGAAGCGATGTTTTTCCCCATACATTTTTGCGATTTTCCCCATATAAACTTCAGCGATAAAAAGCAGCGCCTTAACCCTAACCGATTTGGCTCAAAATTTGCACAGTTACTTATTATTGCCTAAAGAATCGAGCCAGGGGGTATGTCTTGAGATTTTCCAAAATTTTAAATTTTTCTTGTCACCCTAATGTAGAGCAATTCTTTGAGAAATAGGTCTTTTTTTATTTTATTTTTTGTATACAAATTTGGCAGCTGTCCATACAAAAATGGTACATGAAAATTCAAAAATCTGCATCTTTTAAAGGAATTTTTTGATCGATTTGGTGTCTTCAGCAAAGTTGTAGGTATGGATAAGGACTACACTGAAAAAAATGATACACGGAATTTTTTTTGGTGATTTTTAATTTCACTTTTTGTCACTAAAACTTGATTTGCAAAAAAACACTCTTTTTAATATTTTTTTTATTTTTTTCATATGTTTTAGGGGACATCAAATGCAAACTTTTCAGAAATTTCCAGGTTTTGCAAAAAATCGTTGACCGACTCACTCATGAATTGTTGAATAAATACTGATTTTTTTTAAATCGAAATATTGGTCGCAACAATTTTTCAACTTCATTTATCGATGTAAAATCGAATTTGCAATTAAAAAGTATATCAGTGAAATTTTTATAAAGGGCACCGTTTTCAAGTTATGGCAATTTTTAGATAACTTTTTAAAAATAGTCGCAATTATCCTTTTTTTTATTAATGTTTGCCCACTTTTGAAAAAAAAAAAGCTTAAAAAAGAAAAGCTGAGAAAATTCTCTATAAATTGCTTTCTGGGACTTTGTTGATACGAGCCTTAGTTGCTGAGATATTGCCATGCAAAGGATTAAGAACAGAAAAATTTATGTTTTCTAAGTCTCACCCACACAGTAAAAAATAATGTAAATTTGGAAGCTGTAATTTTGGAAGGTTGAATATTACCTCTTTTATGATGTATTTTCACCTCAATTTAGACTGAAAAAGTGACATTACACCAGAAAAGTGGCAAAATTACACATTTCCAGAGGTAAAATTACACCTTTTTTCTGACATAAAAGATGTACCCCTTCCCAGATGTAATATTACCATGATTTTTTTTTTTTTTGTGCAAACAACCCACCATGTTCTAATGTCTCAGCAACTAATGGCCCGATTTTCAATGTTAAAAAATGAACAATTCGTGAAATTTACCGATCTTTTTCGAAAACATTATTTTCAGTTTTTTAATCAAGACTAACATTTCAAAAGGACGAAACATTCAATATTATGTCGTTTTTAAGAAAATAAAAAAATACGATTTTTTTTCTCATGATTTGATTTTCCGAAGTCCTAAACAAACCTTCGGATAATCGAACTTCGGATAATCGAAAAACAAATTTTCTGCATTTTTTCATTCATTTCAATTTTATGAGCTTGAATTCATTCTACTCACTTCCCAAACACTTTTAAAAAAAATTGTACCAATTTTCTACAAAAACATGTTTATGTTCATTTTTTATATATTTTACCATTTGGAACATATTTAAATTAGATAATTTATACATTTTCTTGAAGCTACACGAATTTTTAAGTAGCTGTTAAGCTTTTAATTGTTCCCCACACTCATTTTGACCAATAAAGTTGCTGTCCTATACAATTTTGATGCTCAATGTCAATCATTACCCGAATCAGAATAATTTTCAATAAATTTAATTTTTTTCGGGTCCCGGGATTTTCCAGGACCTTTGTTGAAAATTTTCACAAAAAATCTTACAGAAATTAAGATAAAGTGAACAATTCAAACATTTTCTGATACCTTTTGCCTTTTTCCGTAGGGATTTCTTCCTATAAGAAGATAGATACAATCATACGGGTTACTCACTTACTCCGCATTAAAGTCCCTGGTGAAGGAAATTGCCTTGCTTTTTTTCCAAAACGAAGTCATAAGTTCATTTACGCAAATCGATTACCTGGGGTAATTTTACCCACCAGAAAAGCATCGAGAGGCTCGACACTTTGGCCGGGTCCCAAAACTTGTCTTCAAGTTGACTCGGTGGATGACCAGCACAACGTGAAACAGGTTTGCCGGCAAATTCGGCTTGTTTTGACTGTGCTGAAAGCTAGCACAGCTTGGATTATGTTGAATTTGTGACAAAATTTGCTTGAATTTAAGAATGAAATCTATTTTAAAGAAATTATATACTTTTCGAGAAGGAACTACGAATTTTTTTGAGTTGTTACGCCCTTCTCAGAGTTCCACAGGTTTAATGACGTTGGCGGAGTTCTTATCACTCGCACGGGCGCGTCGTGGTCAAAGCCAAATTCCGTTGCTTTAGAGTTTTTGAATATTTAATTGAGTTGAGGGCGACCCTCGTGCAACCGGTTCCAGGCTTATATTTGTTTTGTTGTTGTTGTTTTGTTTTCGATCAGCAGGTCGTACGATGTCTAATCTAACCCTTACTTTGTCAATATTTATTTCAAGTAGTAGATTTAGTTGAAAAATGTTCAGTAACATCTGATTCTTCAAGGGATAATTTATGGTCCAGATGTTAGCAACAGAGTCCCCCCATCTGGTCGCTGGGTCAATTTGACTAACAAATCCAACCGGCTAGTTTTCTAATTCAATGTCTCGGACTGAGGGGACGAGCCTCCAACAGAAACGATTAGTTGCTATACTAGCAAGACGTAAACAAGTTGGTCATTGGTTGGTTGGTGTAAAAAAGTTGTAAACAAGCGGGATTTATAGCAACAACGTAGAATTCTTGATTTTAATAAAAGCGACAGCAATGTAAAGTAGTTCCAGATGTTGTTCTCGAAAAAGATCAACATTTGACGTCTTTTATTTAATGGAAGAATGCAATTAAATGATTAAATTTTAGTCATTTAAGTTTATTTTAAAAATCCAAAGTGATCATTAATTTAAACATATTTGCAACAAACAATGAGTTTGTACAACTCTTCAAGTATCTTTTGACGCAAAGGTTTTTGATAAATTTGCTCACCAGATATTATCATCATTAGCAGAAACAGTCAAAAAGTAATTATCAAAACTGCATAACGACTTCAAAACCACTATTTGCGTTCAAATTAACGACCAAAAACACATTGTTTCGCCTGTTTACTTGCACTTTCTTCAGCAATAACAATATTGTCGTCAATTCATTCTAAACACCCCGCACCGGTTTCACCTCAAATATTGCAATGGAAAAAAAATATCGAACTCCGTCGTCAACCCAAGGCAGCGTCGTGAACCTGTCGGGAACAGAACAACAAAATTCCTGTCCCGGAGTTGGAAACAACAACCAGTTCTTATGCCGATGAAGACTCCTCGTCGAAGCGAACCCCTCTCTATAAAAGCGGCCGGCGATCCGGCGCTAGAAACAAGTTTGAATTCGGCCACGTCGCGGTACGGAGCTTCTCGTTTCGGGGTTTGTTTCGGGAATCCCGAAGAAAAAATCTGAGTGAATTGGGGAATTATTTGCATATTCTAGAAGGAGAAGTGATATCGCAGTGGTGGCTTGAAGTGTAGTGGGGCAAGAAGTGGTGTTACATAAGTGAAGTTTTGGTTGAATTTCAAATAGTTCAGTGATTATGGTGAGTTATCATGCAGTGTTAAGACTTTTAAATTGTTTAAATGGTTTAATTTGTAACGAGATTTGTAGTTTTATCAGCTTCTAAGTGTTATTTTTTCTGTGAGTGTTCAAGGAATTTAAAACATGTTTATGTACTTGTATAAAATAAAGTTCCAGTTTTTATCCCTCAACATATGAATGAAAAAAGTGTTTTAAAATGCATGTTACACTAGTTCAGTTATTTTACAATCATAAGTTTTCAAAATTGATCTCACTAGGTTTTTTGGCTAAATTTTCCCTAGTTTTTGTTTAATTGCATTTGAAGAACCTTCTTTTACCAAGCGGTTAATGAAAAGGAAATAGTCGCAAGGAACACCAAATCTCTATGAACCAGTCATTTACACAAGTTGCGGTACTGTAAATTCTAAACATTTTGAACAAACTCAAAAATGCAAAAAATGATTCCTAATGCAGTGAAATGCATATTAAATTCAGGGTGACCACTCAAATCCCATTTTCAAATTCCCGACTTTTTCCCGACTTTTCTAGAATCTCAAATTCTAGCCATTTCTCATCTAAACAATGATTTAAAACCAAACATTATTTTAAAAAAAAGTTGTTCGACGACTGAAAATCAAACCTTATCTGTAGTAATTTACCCATACTAACAGAAAAGTGGAAGGGAATCAAACATTTGGAAAAAATCTTTGAATTGACTTAATAAATTTTGTTCAACATTTACAAATATTTCACACTACTGCCAAACTCAATTTGGACTCGTTTTTGAATGTTCAAGCCATAATCATTGAAATTAAGCTCTGTTTGCCAAATGTTTGATAAGCTGTGCCGAATAATAATAATAATAATTCATTCATAGAATATCTGACGAAAATCTGTGTAAAATGCATTCCATCATAATTAAAAAATTAAAATAAAAAATTAAATTATTCGCTCTACAGCATTGCCTTGGCGTTCTCGATTGCGAGATTCCTACTCGAAACTAGGCGTCCGAAGGCTTGATTGTTGAGGCAATTGCAAACCTCTTTTTACACCTAAGCTTCCATCCACCTCGGGATTCGAACTGAAGACCTTAGGATTGTGAGTCCAACTGCCTACCAGCGACTCCACCGAGGCAGGACCCAGGGAGACGACTCCTACACCTGGACTGAGCTAACGACCTAACCTTTTTAGGTTAGTCCGGGGCCAACATTCACTTCCCGTCCGACGGAAGGCGTGATCAGACAAATCTCGTCTCGAAAAATGCCACCGGGACCGTCTGGGATCGAACCCAGGCCGAATGGGTGAGAGGCAACCACGCTTACCCCTACACCACGGTCCCGGCTAATGCTCCCTTATTTTTTAGGATTTCATAATGCTCCCTTATTTTTTAGGATTTTTAAAAGTCTTTTCATGCTCAAATAGATTAAAACAGTGTAAGAAACCATAATTAAAAAAAAGTTTCTAAAATCGAAATGAGTGAAATTAATTTGAAAATGGTACAAAATATTAAAAAATTATTCAAGGATTAGAAAATAATTTTCAAACATACTTGGTTGGGATTCTCGACTTTTTGTCAAAAAATCACAAATTCCCGACTTTTCCCGATTTTTCTCGGATTTTGAAGGGGGGACGGGGGTGGGATGACAAATTTTTTAAAAAATATTTGTACCAGCCTTAGTGAATTTTCACGAAATGAAAGCAATCCTGTTTAAGCATCTATTTTGAAGAAAAACGTGTTGAACATTGAATATGGCTTCATCCATAGAGTACGTCACGTTATAATCAGCCAAAATTCAACAAGATTTTAATTTCAAGATTTTTTTAATGGTTATATTTAAACTAACAGGATATCGTTACCAAATAAATTACAATTACAATCAGAAGAGCAAAAAAAAAAACTTTTAATAAATGAGTTGCTTTCTAGAATTTCTCATTTTTAAGATTTTCAATTTTGTATTTTGTTTGTATTGGATGAAGCATTTGCATTTCTTATTCAAAACAACCCATTTTACATCATTAGTTTTCGTGCAATTTTGCGGGATTTGCCATTGCAAATTTTATTACAGTCCAGACTCGATTATCCGAAGTTTCGATTATCCGAAGGTTTGTATGGGACTTCCGATAATCGAATCATGACCAAAACATTTTTTTTTATTTCTTGCTTTTAACATCAATTATGAGTTCTGCGACCCCATTTTAGTTAAATTTGAATGTTTGAATGCCTTTTAAATTCAAAAATTCCGCCAAGAATTCCTTTTTATAATATGTTATTTTTACGACCCCACAGACCTCCGGAGGTTGGCCGAAACTCGGTCGTGGGGTGTAATGATTATCACACTAATTAACACTGATTACAGGTAAACTTCATCAGTGTAATAAAACACGTGTGGTTAGTCTTCTATCAATCAAGTTAATAACATTTATTTCAACCACATGACAACCCACAGTAAACAATGACGCGCTGTCAACGACAGTCGAGGCTCGGCATTGGGGCCGAGTTCGAGTCCAGCGACGAATGCACAGTGGGCATATTCACAATTCCAGTCGTCACAATAGTTATCATCGTCATTTTGGCAGCCATCTTGAATTTAAACATTCTAAATCATTTTAGGGTAGTTTATGGGTCATACTTAAGCTCGATATTCAAAAATAAAGACTTAAAAAATGTTTTTTCGTTATTCGATTATCCGAAGTTTCGTATTTTTTGCCCTCAAAGAATAAAATACTAATAATAAAAAACAAAAGAAAAAAAAAAGAAAAAGAAATTCAAAAGAAGGGGTACTACTCATCTACACAGTAAAAAATAATGTAAATTTGGAAGCTGTAATTTTGGAAGGTTGAATATTACCTCTTTTATGATGTAATTTTACCTCAATTTAGACTGAAATAGTGAGGCTACACCCACAGACAAACAGACGTGACTCTCCATACAAATTATTTTTGAAATCCATCGTCCTTCATCAAACCACCATATTACGACGACGCCAGCGCTGCCTGGTGAGCTGATGCCGAAGCGCAGCCCAAACATACCAATACATACCCATTACTGTCATGTGTCATGTCAGTGTATGCGTGAGACAATCAAGCCCTAACGATTGTAAACATTAACAGCTGATTGAAATAATTTTGTTGTTGCTGATCGTCAGTACTCGATGAAAAAAAAAATAAAAATTAACGCCGACTGCCGAAAATGACGGTGGGTCGGCTCCGTTTCCAATGGCAGAACCTCATGAGCCAATCATGTGGCAGCACCAGCAACAACGCACCAAAACCGCAACGACAGAAACCAAACTACTGGTCCTTCCCGTTGCTTCCAAATTCTGTCGAACATTCCTTCTCCAAACCTTGAACCATTACACCTGACACCAAGATATAAGAGATTACGAAAACACCAGTAGTGGTCGCCGAAATAGAAAAAAATAATAATTCTAATCTACCGGAATTGATCCCCACGATGGGTGTTTGGAAACATCCGCGGGAAACGTGTCCACGGCGCAGTTAAGTTGCGTCACACAACAAAAGTAAAAAGTGGCGAATGAGATTAAAAAAGTCGCAAAGATTAAAAAAAAACGCTGCCGCAAAATCTAACTTCGAAACAGAACAACTGTGGATGAACATTGAGTGGCGCTCACAATCGACGCAACATCGCCAAAAGGCCAAAAGGATGACCAGCAGCAGCAATCTGAGCAGCAATCCACGAAGGATAAGCAGGTTGCTCCGAAGGAGATGACTCCACCACAGAATCCGGCTTCCTCCGCAGTAGCGGACGCCGCATCAGCAGCCTCGACATCGGCAAGCAGTTGAGACGGCCTACTGGGTCAATAATGGGGCAAGACGTATGTCCTCGCTAGTCAGTTGCTCATCTGACCGTGGCTGAGACTGCCCCAATCTTGTCCCGCAAAGCCTGGATTGTGGATCACCGTTAGAATTCCAGAATTCCATTTTTTTTTTGTTTTAATTTGCTGCCACGTGCTCACGATCAACTTTACAACAACAAAAACACATCACACACACTGAGGAAAGACGGGCGAGCTGTCACGGCAGCAGCGCCATCAGCGCCGGGTGAGTGGATGCCGAAGCTAAATTGCATTTGAAATAACCGTTTTGGCTCGGTTATTTAAGGACGATGGTTCCGCACTCGAGTGTCCCGTCTGTTTGTCTGTGCTACACCAGAAAAGTGGTAAAATTACACATTTCCAGAGGTAAAATTACAGCTTTTTTCTGACATAAAAGATGTACCCCTTCCTAGATGTAATATTACCATTTTTTTCTGTGTAGTTTTCCGGGCTTTTACGTATTTGTGAAGGTTAAGTACAGTACTTTCTCGGCAACTGGCCGTAGCCCAATGCAAGCAAACGTCAAAAAACCAAAACAAACCGAATTGACCGAGGTGTTAATGGATGCAAAAATCATGTACATTAAATAAAAAAAACTTTTTTCAAACTTTTATTTAATTTAAAGTCAAAATTAAAGAAATACTGGTAAACATTTTAAAAGTATCATTTATTGTTATATTTCAACAGGAAAATATTATGCATCGGTGGTCCCCACGTCATCTAAACATGCCTCAAAAATTATTTTTTATGAAGTGCACTGTTATCAATTTATCGGTAATTTCAGGTTGATGTTTAAGTTTTTTTTGCGATTTAAATATATTTATTTTTAAATGCTTAAAAGTCAAATAGTCAATTCCTTTTTCCGTGTACCACTAACGGAAAAAAATCAATTGAATTGTGAATTGTGTTCATGAATTAGAGAACCACGAAAGAATATATATTCACGTTTATAGTGCAAATGCTCCACACTCATGAATAGATAAAAAAAACTCGTGAATAGATACATGAACATAATTCACATTTTTTTTTCTGTGCATGTTTTCTAAAAAGTCCTTGGAAAAGTCCTAAAACACGATCAGAAATCTCTTTGCAAGATACGCATTTATGAATATTTTCATACCCTTTTCTTATGACCTGCTGGCTCTTATATTGTAGAAAAACATTCATCCAAATCAAAAAATACAAAGACGATTTGCGAAAACGTAGATAGGGGAAATATACCCTTTCTAATCAAATACCTATCTTCGTCATATGGAGAGTTTGATGCTCGATTAAAGCTCCAAAAATACTATTTGGGCTATAAACTTACCAGCAACAGCACCGCCTCGAGTAAGCACGCAAATGTATGCCACTTACTGGCCAAAAAGATCACATTTAATGCACTTTTGATCATAATTTGTATTTTGCGAGACCACTTCTCATCATTTTGTTGGCACACACAGTGACACACACGAGAATCCCTCAAACGCTTAATGAATATCGCCAAAATTAACTTTTCACTTTCGCTTACTTTTTCACGGCGCTTAAGATATGAAATTGCTTCCAACTACCGGCAACATGTTCTTTTGATCATTAGTAAGGCACTCACTTGAAGAATAATCCCGAAAAATGTAATAAATTAGCAAGCGCCATCAAAAAAACAAACGGGCCAAGTCGTTTGACGTTTCAATTTTCACTTTGCATTCCAATCGAAGGCTGAAGAAAACCGAGCGAGAGACGAAGGCAAAAAAGAACAAAGGCTGGCCGTCAACACCACCAGCAGCACAGCCAGCGATGCCAGGAAACTTTCCCTATAAATGCCACTTTTCGTGAGTGTTCGTTTGAACTGTCAGCGCAAATGGCAACACTCGACAGAGTGTTGGAAGAAAAAAGAACTAAGCCGATATTAGAAAAATGGGCGTGGCCCAATGCATTCGCCTCGATTAGAATAGGGACGTGGCGTTACATCGTGCTGCCATCTGGTTTTTTTAAGCGCAAGAGTGTAAAAGTGCTGAGTCATCGTCTAAAAATAGACGGCGTCCTATCTCGCCCAGCAAAATGAAGTCGATAAAGTAGTCGGTTTCGATGAGCAAAAGTGGAAAATGTGGTCTAAAAATAGCGACGCCATCCCCCTATACCCTTGGGATTTTTTTTTTGTTAAATGCTTGGTAAAGAAATAGAATAACTTTTAGTGAAAGTGAAAATAAACAGAAATGTTCACAAAAACTTGCTCTACTCGTTGGTGTACTTGGTTTTAGTAAAATTCAAGGGAGACTCTAGATTATCCAGCATCATTCAAACACGACCGCTTATTAGGATTAAAATGGGTAGATTTCCCCTACATTCTAAAAAGGCTAAATATATTGGAAAATACTGAAGATCAAGGGACTTGCAACGGGCCTTATCGATAAATTAAAAGTGAGAGTGTGCGCGTGCAACATGGAGTTAAACTTTTTGAAAAGCCTTGGTAAGCTTCACAGCAACTGCACAGAAAGTTTAACTCCATGTTGCGATTTGACAGCTCGGTACATTGATATAAAACGTTCTTCCTTTTCTCGCCCCCATTCCAGACCACCTACACCGACAAGGGCCCCAAGCCGGACGGCGGCAAGTTCCTGTCGTTTGACCACGTGACGTTCTACGTCGGCAATGCCAAGCAGGCGGCCAGCTACTACACCACCCGGATGGGCTTCGAAAACCTGGCGTACCAGGGACTGGAAACGGGCAGCCGAAAGATTTGCAAGCACGTGGTCCGCCAGAACCGGATCGTGTTTGTTTTTGTTTCGGCTTACGAGCCCGGGAATCACGAGATCGGGGATCATCTGGTGAAGCACGGGGACGGAGTTAAGGACGTGGCGTTTGCCGTTGAAGATCTGGACGTGATCGTGAAGCGGGCCAAGGAGCGCGGAGCTTCGGTGGTGCGGGATGTTTGGGAGGAGAGTGACGAGTCTGGAACGGTGCGGATGGCCACGGTCAGGACGTACGGGGAGACCCAGCACACGTTTGTCGAGCGGAAGAACTACCGGGGAGTGTTTCTGCCCGGGTTCAAGGCTCCGCTGTACGAGGATGTCCTGGCGAAGGTGCTGCCTCCGACGTACTTGGACTTTATCGACCACGTGGTGGGCAATCAGCCGGATCTGCAGATGGAGTCGGTGGCCGCGTGGTACGAGAAGGTGCTGATGTTCCACCGGTTCTGGTCCGTGGACGACAGCCAGATCCACACGGAATATTCCGCGCTGCGTTCGATCGTGATGAGCAACTACGAGGAAACCGTCAAGATGCCCATCAACGAACCGGCCAAGGGCAAGAAAAAGTCCCAGATTGAGGAGTACGTGGAGTACTACGGGGGTGCCGGGGTTCAGCACATTGCCCTCAACACCGGTAACATCATCGCGGCCATCGAGAACCTGCGTGCTCGCGGAATGCACTTCCTGTCCGTTCCGGATACGTACTACGATCAGCTGCGCGAACGTCTCAGCCACAGCCGCTGCAAGATCAAGGAGGACATGGACACGCTGCAGAAGCTGAACATCTTGATCGATTACGACGAGAACGGTTATCTGCTGCAGATCTTCACCAAGAACATGCAGGACCGTCCGACGCTGTTTTTGGAAGTTATCCAGAGACATAACCACAATGTAAGGCTTGAAAAACCTTAAATTCGTTTCTTTTGACTAAAACACATTTTCTTTCGCAGGGTTTTGGCGCCGGAAACTTCAAGGCTCTATTCGAGGCCATCGAAGCGGACCAGGAAAAGCGAGGAAATCTGTAAACGAAAACGCGGATTTGAAAGCGAACCACAACGACATCATAATCGCGCAAGTGCGGTCCCGACCCGCAAGCATCAGCTTGAAAGTGTAGTGGGGACCGATCACAAGTGAAAACGGCAGGAACTGTACAATTTGATATATCCACAACACACACACACAAAACTAACCTCTGCCCAGATTAGGGCACTTTTTTAGTTAGGTAAATTTTAAGTTTTAGTCGTAAATAAACCGTTCTTGATAAAATGTATAGTTTTATTATTTGAGAAAAATCCCTGAAAAGTAAAGATTACAAATACTGAATAAGGGACATTTTGGTTTTGTCCTATTCTGAACTTAATTAGAATATTTTTAAAATCAGTTCATCAAAATCACTGTTGTGGATTTTCAGAAAAAAAAAACATGCAAATAGAGGGCAAATGTCCCTATTTTGCACCCAAATCCCATTTTGGACCCAAGCGGCAGAATTACGGAGAATTCATCAATTTCTTAACCCTTTTCTTGTGAGAAATCCCTATAAAGATATCAGTCTCAACGAAATATAGTTACATTTCACTTTAACAATTCAAATTTCTTGGCTTTGAAAATCATTGGAAAAGCATTGTATTTATTGTAGGCTAAAAAACTGCAAAGTCGATAACTATCTGTTTTTAGCAAAATTATTGAACTGCTCTTCTTAACGGTACACATCAACCAGAGCTTTTGCGCCCAGATTTTTGTTACAGACATTTTAGTATCTTAAAAACTACGGGTACAAACGAATTATTTTTTCATTCATCCCCTAAACTATTGTTCACAAAGTAATTTACAACAAAGTTTGACCATTTTTACAATCACGTTGTTGCAGGATTGGGTCCGTAAGTTTGACAATTTTGCAGTAAGAAGACAACAACTTCCTTCATTGCTGTGCACCCTTAAAAAGGGCAATGAGCATGGTTGACTGACAACGACTACTACTACGTTATTCACAGATCAGTTGAAGTTAAACAATGGAACAAAAATGATAAATGGGCCGTACACTGTTTGACCATTGAAGAACCCTATATTAGTCAATACCGGCGCCCTTCCAAGAAGCCTGCAGTTCAACAAAAGAAAGGAGAGCAATTAGGTGGAACTTCGGATTTTTTTTAATATTTTTTTATTTGGTCCATCCACTTTTGGTGTACTTTTCTATGGCTAAAGGAGTCAGTTTGAATAATTAGTACATCCATACATTTTTTTTATACAATTTTGGCAGCTGGTCATACAAAAAGGCTATTTAAAGATTAAAAAATCTGCATCTTGAGAACGGATTTTCTGTCGATCTGGTTTTTTTTTTGTTGGCAAAATTATAGGCTTAAAACTTCTTAGGAAAAACAAAGTTACACATAAAAACAAATACCCACATTTTTTATTAAATTTTACACACAAAAAAATGATTGCGGAAAATAACCATTTTTTAATATGTTTTAGATGTCTAATTATGCCTTTTTTTGTCCAGTGGCACAAGTTGGTCAAAAGTTGGCAATTTTTCGAAAAAAAAATCATGATTTTTGAAAACAATGAAAAAGAACTTGAAAAACTTTTGTATTTTTGTTTTTGATGTTGAATAAAATGTCGCAGTCAAAAAGTACTTAAAACGAAATTTGATATCGTGATTTTGTCCCGTTCCCCAGAAAACTATTCCCCAAAATGAACCGATACCCAAAAAAATTTCAAAAATTTCAATATTTTTTTATAAATTTAATAAATTTTATTAATTTATAAAAAAAATCATATTTTTTTTTATAAATTTTATAAATTTTATAAATTTTATAAATTTTATAAATTTTATAAATTTTATAAATTTTATAAATTTTATAAATTTTATAAATTTTATAAATTTTATAAATTTTATAAATTTTATAAATTTTATAAATTTTATAAATTTTATAAATTTTATAAATTTTATAAATTTTATAAATTTTATAAATTTTATAAATTTTATAAATTTTATAAATTTTATAAATTTTATAAATTTTATAAATTTTATAAATTTTATAAATTTTATAAATTTTATAAATTTTATAAATTTTATAAATTTTATAAATTTTATAAATTTTATAAATTTTATAAATTTTATAAATTTTATAAATTTTATAAATTTTATAAATTTTATAAATTTTATAAATTTTATAAGTTTAATAAATTTTAGAAATTTTATAAATTTCAGAAATTTTATTAATTTTAGAAATTTTAAAAAATTGTTTTTTTTATTAATTTTTATTCTAAATTTACTTTTATAATTTTAAACAAAATAAAAATCATAAATTTTATAAATTTTACAAATTTAATAAATTTTATTAGTTTCATACATTTTTATAATTTCATAAATTTCAAAAAAAAACAGAAATTAAAAAAAATCAAACATTTTAAAAATTTGAACATTTTTAAAATTGAAATTTAAAATTTTTAGAAATTACGCGTTAACCCGTGCAAGTTAAACGTCTGATTAAATCAATCAAATAAAATTTAAACTGCCGTTTCAACGACCAAATTTGGTCAAATCCTTGATGCCAGGTAGACAAAAGAACAGAAAATTTCTTTAGTTTTCGATTCCGGATTCCGGAGATTGGCCAGTTTTCACCTGAGTTGTTGCGGATCGTAGTGGGATACCTTTTTTCCCGATGATTTGTAAATTTGGTGTCAAGGGGACTTTAGTGTAAAATTTTAACGCTTAATTTGATGGCGTACTTAAAAAAAAACTTTTATTTTTCATTTGCACAAAAAATAGATTAAAATGTAGTTTGGTTTGAAAATTGAGCTATCAAAGAACGAAGGATATTTACTCATTGTTGAAGTTGAAAGATGATATCTGGAGTTTTTTTTTAAAAAAAAAAAAGGTCCAATAAACCAAATTTTCAGTTTTCGCTTCTTGGGTGTTTTTTAATACCCCTGACTCAAGGCGGTTTCAAAAACACCCAAAAAGCAAAAACTGGAAATTTGGTTTATTGGACCTTTTCAAAAAAAACACCAAATATGATGAAAACTCATGAAATTTTACATTTTATATCTGGCTAAAAGTTTGTTGTTTCTCATTGATGAATTTCTTTTAAGCTCCACAAAAAATATTACGCCATCATTCTTTTTTTTCAATTTCAACATTGAATTCATTTGCAGATTCTAAAACTTCCAAACACTATAAAAAGAATTCAACAATATTTGCGCGACTCAAACAACGATTTCAAATGCCTCCGTAATTTCACTTACCTTTTATTTCTGATAAGGCACTTTGTTTGCAGGATGGCACATTTTCATTTTCTCCGCACGTCTCAAATCCTCTGCGTCGGCGAAAACTCCGGATTCCAGAAGCCGGGCGGCGTCTCGTGCAGCTGCGCCTGGCGACACCCGCGACAATTGCGCGCCAACTTGGTCCGGATCTCGTCCGGCGTCAGCCCTCGCAACTCCAGAATGCGGGTGTGCTTGGTGCACTCGGTGCAGCGTCGTTCCGGTGGTGGCGCCGGTTTCGGCACCACCGGCCCGACGCCTCCAAAGGTGTTGAACTTTCGCAGGGGGGAACTGCGGAATTCCGGCGGTTTGCGGATCGTGGGAGGTCCCATCGCGTCCAGGATGGTTTTACGCGAAGCTTGCTCGCGCCGTTGTTCCTCCCGGATGGCTTCCATGAAGAGATCGTTCCGGGTCGGTTGGGATTCTTCGATCGTGATGACGTTGTCCTGCGAGGGTGGCTTCACGATCTCGACGCCGCTCGCGTCCAGAATGCCTTGCTCAAGCGCTGGGGTGTCCAAGGCTAGGATCTTGCTTTTGGTGAGTTTCTTCTGGCTGGACGGTTCCTGCTTAACCCGGACGACCTTCGTCCCTCGACTCAGATCCTTTTCCGCCTCGGAAAAGTAGGTCTGATCGATGTCAAAGTTGTCCTCGTCGGAATCGACGGCGGGCTTCACGGCTTTGCGGGGTTTGGCCTCGGGACTTTTGAACACGTCGTCGTCTTCGTTTTGGGCAGGATTATTGGAGGTGGTGGCGGTGGAGGACGACGGGGCCGCTGCAATGAGCGAGGATTGTTCCTTCTTGCGCATGCTCTTGAAAAAGCGCGACCCGCTGAAGGACGTTGGACTTGGGACGACAAATTCGTCAAAGTACGTCTCGTCGTCGTCCGCTGCGGAGGATTTGTTGTCCGGAAAGCGCAGCTTGGTTTGGCGGAGTCTGGAGAAAGAGACATATTACATACATTTTTCGTTAATTATTTACGAAGAGCTTTATTGTAGGGATCATACGGTGTAGCAATCTAAAGTTTCGCGAAAAGAAAAGAAACGCTCGAAGGCTGGTACGAAGATCAAAAGGGACACAATACTCTGGACTCTGATTTGCTTATTTGAATGTGCCGTGTCAGTAGTTTTGAACTCGACATAACAATACTAAAAAATCCGAATTTTTGATATTTTTTTAAATTTTATAAAATCTATTTTTTATAAATTGTAAAGTTTAATAATTTTTTATTTATTTTTTTTTAGTTTTTAACCTAAAGTATGACTTTGAAAATGTCGGATTAGGATTTTTGAAAATTAAAAGAATTTAAATAATTTGAAAAATTTGCAAAATTTGGAAAATTTCATGCATTTTGAATATTTTGCAAGATATTTAGAAAATTTAAAGGAATTTAGAATATTTAGAAAACTTTGAAAATTCTATTAATCTTGAAAATTAAAAAAATTAAAAAAAAATAAGAATTATATATTTTAAGAAATTTTGAGAATATTAAGCATTTTGAAAATTTTAAATATGTTGAGAATCATATTTAAAAAAAAAGAAGAATTTTTTTTTTTATATGAATTTTAAAAACTCTCAATTTTTTGAACTTTGGAAATTTGTGAATATTTTGAAAACATTGAGAATTTTTAGATTTTTTAGAATTTATATAATTTTTATAATTTTTATAATTTTTAGAATTTATATAATTTTTATAATTTTTATATTTTTTATAATTTTTAGAATTTATATAATTTTTATAATTTTTATAATTTTTATAATTTTTATAATTTTAAGAATTTTTAAAATATTCAAAATTTTTGGAATTTTTAGAATTTTTAGAATTTTTAAAATTTTTAGAATTTTTAGAATTTTGAAAATTTTTAAAATTTTTAGAATTTGTAAAAAATTTTGAATTTTGAAAATTTTTAGAATTATTACAATTTAAAAAAAATAATTTTTAAAAGTTTTAGTATTTTTAGAATTTTTAGAATTTTTAAGAATTTTAAAAATTTCAAGAATTTTAAGAATTTTTATAATTTTTAGAATTTTTAGAATTTTTATAATTTTTAGAATTTTTAGAATTTTTATAATTTTTAGAATTTTTATAATTTTTAGAATTTTTAGAATTTTTAGAATTTTTAGAATTTTTAGAATTTTTAGAATTTTTAGAATTTTTAGAATTTTTAGAATTTTTAGAATTTTTAAAATTTTTAGAATTTTTAGAATTTTTAGAATTTTTAGAATTTTTAGAATTTTTAGAATTTTTAGAATTTTTAGAATTTTTAAATTTTTTAGAATTTTTAGAATTTTTAGAATTTTTAGATAGAATTTTTAGAATTTTTAGAATTTTTAGAATTTTTAGAATTTTTGAATTTAGAAATTTTTGAATTTTTGAATTTTTGAATTTTTGAATTTTTGAATTTTTGAATTTTTGAATTTTTGAATTTTTGAATTTTTAGAATTTTTAGAATTTTTAGAATTTTTAGAATTTTTAGAATTTTTAGAATTTTTAGAATTTTTAGAATTTTTAGAATTTTTAGAATTTTTAGAATTTTTAGAATTTTTAGAATTTTTAGAATTTTTAGAATTTTTAGAATTTTTAGAATTTTTAGAATTTTTAGAATTTTTAGAATTTTTAGAATTTTTAAATTTTTTAGAATTTTTAAAATTTTTAGAATTTTTAGAATTTTTAGAATTTTTAGAATTTTTAGAATTTTTAAGAATTTTTAGAATTTTTAGAATTTTTTGAATTTTTAGAATTTTTAGAATTTTTAGAATTTTTAGAATTTTTAGAATTTTTAGAATTTTTAGAATTTTTAGAATTTTTAGAATTTTTAGAATTTTTAGAATTTTTAGAATTTTTAGAATTTTTAGAATTTTTAGAATTTTTAGAATTTTTAGAACTTTTAGAATTTTTAGAATTTTTAGAATTTTTAGAATTTTTAGAATTTTTAGAATTTTTAAAATTTTTAGAATATTTAGAATTTTTAGAATTTTTAGAATTTTTAGAATTTTTAGAATTTTTAGAATTTTTAGAATTTTTAGAATTTTTAGAATTTTTAGAATTTTTAGAATTTTTAGAATTTTTAGAATTTTTAAATTTTTTAAAATTTTTAGAATTTTTAGAATTTTTAGAATTTTTAGAATTTTTAGAATTTTTAGAATTTTTAGAATTTTTAAAATTCTTAAAATTTTTAGAATTTTTAGAATTTTTAGAATTTTCAGAGTATTTAGAATTTTTACAATTTTAAGAATTTTAAGAAATTTTAACATTTAAGGAACTCAAGGATTTGAGAATTGGGTCCTAAAATTAAGCTTAAATTGGCAGACTTGACAGAAAGCATTTTACTTGACAGCTTGTTTCAAGGGGACCATATTTGATCCATCGTTAAATGTTGTAAAATGTTGTCTTTTTTTTTGCATTAAAAATGAAAAAAAGTGATCAAAGATGGTTTTAAATTGTGTTTTTTTCCGTTGTACATCATCATAATTGACATAGGGCTTTGACCCTATTAAGTTGCTATTAGGGATTGATAAATTTTAAGATTTAAGAAAACGTGAGATTTTTAAATTTTTAATTCCAAAATTTTAAATTGAAGAGTTTAATTGAATTGAAGAGCTTTTAAATATATTTGAGTTCTTTTTTTTTTTCGAAAATTAGGGACCCCCCCAAGACCTCCCGATATTTTCATAAAAGAACTCATACAAATTTGCAGATCAAAGCAACCCACGACCATAGGCACCACTCAAGGTGAAAATTTTTGACAAGTCGGTCGTGTTCAGTAACTTCTCCCGGAATTCAAGATCCCCGCGACCAACTTAAAATGGACCCCGAAACCGACCGCCAGGAACGGGAAGATTCCCTCATCCGCCAGCTATCCAGCCTGGACGTCAAGATCAAGCAGATCAAGAAGATCACCAACCTTCCCCCGAACGTGCGCGCCAAGATCGAAGCGCTGAAGAAGGTGCAGCTGGATCAGCTGGACCGGGAGGTCGAATTCCACCGGAAGGTTCACGAACTGGAGGTCACGTTCCAGCAGCGCTACGCGGACATCAACGACAAGCGGCGCCAGATCGTGGATGGGACGTACGTACCGCGGAAGGAGGACCTTCCGGTTGGCTTTCCGGACGTGGAGGGCGATCAGACGAGCGGAATTCCCGAGTTTTGGCTGACCGTGTTCAAGATGACGCCGGTGCTGCAGACCATGATCCGGGAGGCGGACGAGCCGGCGCTGAAGCGGCTGGTGGACGTACGGGCGGTTGTGAGGAACGATCCGCAGCCGGGGTTCGAGCTAGAGTTCGAGTTTGAGCCGAACGTGTACTTCAACGACCGCGTGCTGAAGAAGCAGTATTTGATGAAGTGCGCACCGAACCCGGAGAATCCGTTTTTGTTTGGCGGGTATGAGATTTACGACACGGTTGGTCATGAAATCGACTGGAAGGAGGGCGCTTGCTTGACCACGCTGACGGAGACGGACGAGGCCGGGCAGAAGCGCCAGCTGATGACGAACAGTTTCTTCAACTTTTTCAACCCGAAGAAGCTGTTTGAGAAGACGGATCCGGCGCTGAGCATCCAGTTTTTGGAGACCGACTTTGAGATTGGGTACTACATTAAGGAGCGAATCATTCCACGGGCGGTTCTGTTCTTCACCGGAGAGGCCAACGACGATTTGGACGATCCGGACTCGGAGGAGGAGGAAGAAGATGATGATGGAGAGAAGCTGACCGTCAGCGAGGAGGACAGCAAGTAATTTGAAGCAGCAATTGTGTGTTGAGTTAATTTGAAGTTTGTTAACCCTTAATAAAGAAACGTTCAACCTAAATTCCCACCCACCTTGTGCGATTCAGCAACGATCCGGTGCTGTCCTTGCCCGTACTCGTCGGCGTCCTCTTGAGCACCGCAGAAGACTCGCTCCGTCCCACGCCCGTGCTGCTCTTTTTCGCCGTCCACTTGCCAACGGGCGCCAAATTTTCCTGCTGTTCGACCTTCACCTTCGGAGTGGTCATCTTTTGCCGCACCGGCAGCTGCTGCAGCTGTTTGTTCGTCTCCGGTGACATCTGGAAGCTGGTCGAGAAGCGGCCCAGCGACAAATTATGCTTTTTGCGCTTCTTCTCCGTCGAGTCCAGCTTGGGTGGAGTGCTCGGGACGTTATCGGCTTGGCCGAGCAGGTCCCTCCGTGGGGAGAGCGGTTCCCGCACCGTAGGAGGACTCTGGGTCAGCGCGAAAAAGGACTCCTCCGAGTCCGGGAGATCAATGGCCTGGTTGAGCAGCGAGTAGGTGGACACTTCCGGGTCGGATTTGTTGCGCACCATGGACGAATCTATGGCGTCGTCCACGCACCGGCCCGTTGAGGTGGCGTTCGGGCGGGTCGTGGACGGTGAGTCGAACGAATGGGCCTTGCGACGTTTCTGCGGCGGTTGTTCCACCACGGGGGATGTTTGCTTGCGCAGTTGAAGGAACAGTGCGTCGTAATTGCTGGTGATGTCGGCGGCGAGCAGTTTCATGCCTAATTTGAGATAGTCATTTTTGCAATATTTAATTAGAATTTTGACCAAAACAGAACATACTTTGAGCGGTTTCGAACAACGTTCCGAACATCTCGAGGAAACGGTCGTGGACCTTTCGATGCTCGGCGAACGTCTCCATCAGGAGCGCGTGGTCACACATTTTTCACCGTTCAAACGCAAAGAAATCATTAAATTTACATGAAACTTCTTGCTTTAGCAAATCAACAAACAGAACAAAATTTTAAAATTTTAGCCGCGAAGCCCGCGAAGAGAAACTCCGAAAAATAAACAAACGGCGCGGTTTACTCTGCCAGTGTGGATCACAACTTTGTTTGGGTTGTGGATCATGTTCTGTGCACTGGGAAAAAAAGTCGCGCAGAGTTTCGTTGGGACTAAACTGTCAGAAAGTGGGTAAATTACTTTTTTGGGGAGCTGGCGTGGTTTTGGCGGGAAAATCTGTCACAGCCAGTTGCACGTAATCGCAAATTTTAAAAAATCTCAGCATTTTTCCTCCAAGATGGAGCAAATTGAAATAAAAAGCCTGTATCTGACTGTCCTTGGCAACCTGGATACCAGTCAGATCGGCCGCAACTCAAGCCTCTGGGATGTCCTAACGCTGGTCACCGAAACCGTCCAAGAGCTGAACATTTCGGAAATACAGAAATCCAACGAATCGGCTGCAAAACATCGTATCGCCGGAAACCAGCTCTATCAGGAACGAAAGTACGCCGAAGCACTGGCATATTACACCGAAAGCATTCGCTTAGCGGAACCGGAATCTGACCAGCTTGGCATGGGATATGCCAATCGGTAAGATGCTGCGCACGTTATTTTTTTGAGGTTAGCTCCAACGGGATTTCCACACTACAGGTCGGTCATTTACTACGAGCAGGGCGAGTTCGAGTTGGCCCTGTACAACATCGATTTGGCCAAGAGGAACAACTACCCGGTGATGCTGATGCCGAAGTTGCTGGATAGGGAGTTCAACTGCAAGCAGCAGATTGCCGCAGGCCGTTCGAAGGACACGTTTCCCTGTTTGCCGATGGACATTATTGTGGACACCAACCCGAGGATTCCCTTCTTGGCCGACGGGATCGGAATGACTTATGGATCTACGTATGGTCGAGGAATGGTTGCTGAAAAGGATTTCAACCCGGGAGATGTGATCTTGGACGAAAAAATCGAATTGTGTGGAGTTGACTTGAATCTTGCTTCGGAGCACTGCAATCACTGCAGTTCTCGATTCAACTACAGCTTGATTCCTTGTCCAACGTGCCCGATCTTCATGTACTGCAGCCAGGAATGTCTCGAGCAGAACTGGAAGTTCTACCATCGATTCGAGTGTGCCGTGGCGACCAAGCTTCTCAGCGCTTCCTATCTACCGTCGATGGTTTGTCCAAGACTGTTCTTCTACGGTTTGACGCAGTTTGATGACGATCTGCAGGCCATGATGGAATACTGCGAGAAAGAGATCAACGTCAAATTCAACCCTCTTGACCTGGATTACACGAATCTAGACCGACTGGAGGTGTTCAAGGCCTTACACAACACCAAGCCGATCGACATGCCGGAGATAGAACATGTTGTCAAATATACGGCCTGCGCGTATTACGTCGTGCTGCTGATGAACCCCGCGGTCAGTTCGATTATCCGCACCGAGACCCATCGACAATTCTTCCTGCGAACGCTGCTGCAGTACGTTCGTGTAACATGCTCATTGACTTCGTATTCTTCACGCTCGCTTATCAATGTGGGAACAATTTCTCCAGTCTACAGCATCTGCAACCACTCGTGTGACCCAAACGCGATCACGATCAACGATTTCGGCCGAACGAAGCTGGTAATCCTGCGACCCGTCCGCCAAGGTGAACAGATCTTCACCAGCTATACACAAACCTGGTGGTGTCCCGTTTACGCCGGTGTTCGCTGCTGCTGCAATATTTGTGACCTTGAAAAGGCTAGCCAAGGGTGGCGTACGAAGTTCAACCGAGATTTTTCACCGGAAGTTCAAAGGCAATTTGAAGCGCTGAAAAAGGACATGGACCGTGCTGATTTGAACGCGGTCGCCAAGCTGAATCGGCTGCAGCAGTTTATTCAGCGATACGCCGAACGTTACCATCCCCAGAAGAACTTCGGTATGGTGCTGAAAGGTTTTAGTGACCTCCTGGACTGCGCTGCCTGCAACGGGAATGTGGCGCTGGCGAAGGCGCAATTGCGAGCCACCTATGCCGAGCATTGAGTGCGGGCGAAGTAATTTCTTGCTCTTTTTCTTTCACTATTTTTTGACTGACAAATTGGATTGAATTTGAAATAAACCATGAAAGAATAAATGGACTCTGTCGAACTACACTGTCCTACAAAAAATTACAAAAATGACTGTGCAGGTTCAACTCAAAGGGGAAGTTTGAAGTTTGGGGTCCCCAGAAACACGTGCACTTTATTTTTTTCAAATATATTTAGACCACTTCTCAGAGAACTTTTTCCCAAAAACCAATCCATTTTTCCTATCCTTAAGTTTCTTATAGATTTTGATCTGGGGAACAACTTTGTAGAACATCGCAAAACGCGCTTAATCCTGGAAAGATACAGCCCAGTTACCGAACAAGTACTGTATTACCACAGACTGTGGTATTACGATCGTTATTTTTCGATGGTAAGTCGTGATTTCTCGATCTACCATTGACAAATTACGACTGACGTTCGAGAAAATCTCGATATGTGTTTAAAAAGAATTGTAGTTCAAAAATTTCAAAAAAATCAAAAATTATAAAAAATTCAAGGTTTCAAATATTTAAAAAAACATCAATGTTTTTAAAGATTTCAATTTTTTTATAAAATTTAAAGCTTTTAAAAATTTGACAAAAATTTCAAAAGTTCTAAGACTAAACAATCTCAAAAAATTCCAAAGTTGTAAACTTGAAAAAAAAAAATCAAATTTTAGGTTTTAAAAATTTCATTTTTTTAAGGGTGCACAGCAACGAAGGAAGTTGTTGTCTTCTTATTTCAAATTTACAAACTTTTGCAAACTTTGTTGTAAATTACTTTGTGGACAGTACTTAAGGGGATGAATAAAAAAAATTCGATAGTACCCGTAGTGTTAAAGATACTAAAATGTCTGTAACAAAAATCTGGGTGCAAAAGTTTAAATTAAAAATTTCAAAAATTTTAAACATTAAAAAAACAAAGTTAAAAATTTTAAGATCAAAAAATCTCTTCAAAAAAATATTTTTTTTTAAATACAAAGATCTTAAAAAGTTCAAAAGTTTTAAAACCTTTAAAAATTAAAAAAAAAAGTATGAATAACGAAAGAAGATCTGCTATGCTTAGGGCATGATTATCAGGCTTGATAAGGGCGTTTAAGAAACAATAGCAGAAGAAACATAAAATTAAAAAAACAAAGATAGCTGTAACAAAACCAAAGAGTATTGAAAATAGAGCGCGGACTCGGAACAAATTTCCTTTAAATTCATGGTTCCAGCCAAAGGTACAACCGTAACGCCTAGCTGAGGCGTTATGGTTGTCTGGTGTTATGGGATGGTGGCGTTACTCTATTTTTCCATCACAGCAATCTCGTCAAAATCTTTTATTTTCAAAACAAAACATCGTTGTCAAGCGGAAAATGTCAACCATCAACAGACATGAAACTTCCCAGTTAGTTCAAGTGAGTTTGTATAAAATCAAATTTTGCTTCATATTTGTAATAAATATGCCCTTTTACAGCAACCAAGTAGGAGAAACTCCGCTGTGCCTTTAGGATGTCAGAGTGATCTGAATGCTGCTGGTGGAAATTTTAAAAGTAAGTTGAGCTACAACAACCTAGAATGACCTTATCTTGAATTTTAAATTCTTTCAGAATACCTATCAGGAAGCATCGATCCTTTGTATCCTGGGGCCAATTCACGGGGTTGGGCACATGCTTGATCCGTATGGCATTTGGAGCAACTCCAGTAAATAATGGTAAATACGTGGTAAATACGGATGCACGTGATGCGCGAGAAGCGGCGTGAGAATTTAAAAGAAATTTTTGATCAGTGTGGGCTGTGACGTTTCTGAACGTCATTGGCATGAACTGTCACTTAATTTGTTTCGGTCTGCGTTTTTGAAAAAGATCCGGATGGAGCAAAAAGTAATCCGGAATTTAGCAAGGACTGGAGCCGGGAGCTGAGAAATTCGGTGCTGTGTGCAAACGAACCCCCCAAGCAAGACTAAAGGCTATACATTTTTTTTCCTTCTAAAAATGGAATAGAAAGCCACGCATCCCGCCGCAAACTTTTAACTTTGACACTTGCTCAAGTGAAGTATTTAATCAAGAATGACCGAGATCTTGACCGAGATGCAGCCTTGCGGCCAGTTGGTTGGCCATTCCGGCTGTCTCACTCAGATCGCGAACGACTCCAAGTACACGGACATTGTCCTGTCCTTTTCGAACGACATTTCCCAGATCTTGTGGAAGCTAACCCGGGACGACGCCAACTACGACATCCCGCAGAAGAGTCTGACATTAGACGGTAACAACGCCCTGTCCGATTCCTGGGACAAAACCTTCCGGCTGTGGGGGTTGGCCGTTGTCGAGTCGATCCGCAGCTCCGGAAAAAATGCTAAGGAGGCAAGGTTGTCATATTTATTTGTAGGTTGTTCATATTTAACAATACAAAAAATAAAGCTTAAACCACAAAAACTAATAAAATCCAAGGCGACTTCAATGTTCGTCTCTCGTCGAAATCCAAGATAAGGAGTGAGGAGACCAAATAAGGTCAAATAAGTTTAAAACATGCATATGCAACAGCTAGATGCGTCTGCAGCGTAGACGCGTGCAGGAAGTAATCGCCGGCGCCTTTTCCTTGGCCAGTTCGAACGCGTCCCGGACGAGCTTGGCACCGTCTCCGGTGGACATCTGCACCAGCTGTGGCCCGGCCAGCTTCAGGAAGGTCGACTTTGTTTACGTCACACACGTACGAGTCAACAGCGTGCAGCACTCCCTTCGGCGGATGAATTCCCAGGTTCTTGAACTTGTTCTTGCGCGGCATCGACAGCACGACGGTCCAGCCTGCCAATGTCCGAGTACTGCTCGGTGGGCCGTTCGTCCACCTCCATCAACTTGACGCGCGCGTCGTACTCAGCCGGAAGTGTCTCCAGGATGAGGTACGAGTCCTGTTCACGCCCACCAAATCGCCCGGCTTGAGCTTCTCTGGATCAACCAATCCAATTACGGGCAAAAAGTACGTCAGCCGTGTCGATGTCTTAATGACGGTGCGCTTGCCATTCCGCTATGAATCCAGCACCACCACCACCCCGTCGTCCTCCGTCTCCTGCGGGTCCACGTACAGCAGCTCGATCGACTTGTCCTCCAGGGTTGCCGCCATCTCGCTTGCTGGTGCCTTACTGAGTCCGGAACACGCACTAAATTCAACACAAAACAATGGAAAAATCGGATTTACTACGACGAAGCTGCTGCCTCTGGAAATTGCCAGATGATAACAGAACGCCAGCGAATCTCCCGGCCGGGAAATGTAATATAATACATAAATCGAACTCGATTTCGTGTAATGCCGATCCTCCGTGTAGAGACAGATTGATTTTTTTTTGTTTGTAAACAATCAGCAGTGCGCGCGTTTTCCTGTCATGTGAAAAACACTGAAATAAAATTCATAGAGGAATGGTGTATGCACGTGAATATGGATGCACATACGGATCAACTTATGAAATAAATGCAATATATTTGGAGTGACCACCTCGTGGGCCAATTGGACCATCAAGAAATACAAGCTGTAAACACCACAAAATATTTGTGCAAATAAGACCTAAGAGCAGTTCTCTAGAATTTCGGTCATTCGTTTTTTTTTTGTATTTTTTAATCCGACTAAAACTTTTTTGGTGCCTTCGGTATGCCCAAAGAAGCCATTTTGCCTCATTAGTTTGTCCATATAATTTTCCATACAATTTTGGCAGCTGTCCATACAAAAATGATGAATGAAAATTCAAAAATCTGTATCTTTTGAAGGATTTTTTTGATCGATTTGGTGTCTTCGGCAAAGTTGTAGGTATGGATATGGACTACACTGGAAAAAAATAATACACGGTAAAAAAAATTTGGTGATTTTTTTATTTAACTTTTTATCACTAAAACTTGATTTACAAAAATACACTATTTTTAATTTTTTTTATTTTTTTATATGTTTTAGAGGACATAAAATGCCAACTTTTCAGAAATTTCCAGGTTGTGCAAAAAATCATTGACCGAGTTATGAATTTTTTAATCAATACTGATTTTTTCAAAAAATCGAAATTTTGGTCGTAAAATTTTTTCAACTTCATTTTTCGATGTAAAATCAAATTTGCAATCAAAAAGTACTTTAGTGAAATTTTGATAAAGTGCACCGTTTTCAAGTTATAGCCATATTTAAGTGACTTTTTTGAAAATAGTTAATATATGAAACACTTGTTAAATTTTCCGATCTTTTCGAAAAAAATATTTTCAAAATTTTCAAATCAAGACTAACATTTCAAAAAGACCAAACATTCAATATTTCGCCCTTTTGATATGTTAGTCTTGATTTGAAAATTTTTAAAAAAATTTTTTTTCGAAAAGATCGGAAAATTTCACAAATGTTTCATATATTAATATTGAAAATCGGAGCTGAGATATTGACGATAGAAAATGGTGGGTTGTTTGGGTGAGACTTAAAAAACATCAATTTTCCTGTTTTTAAACCTATGCATGGCAATTTCTCAGCAACTAAGGGTCGTATCAACAAAGTCCGAAAAAGCAAAATATAGAGAATTTTCTCAGCTTTTCAAAAATATTTTTTTCAAAACTGGGCAAACATGTGCACTAATTTAAAAAAATGAAAAACTGCGACTATTTTCAAAAAAGTCACTTAAATATGGCTATAACTTGAAAACGGTGCACTTTATCAAAATTTCACTAAATTACTTTTTGATTGCAAATTTGATTTTACATCGAAAAATGAAGTTGAAAAATTTTTACGACCAAAATTTCGATTTTTTGAAAAAATCAGTATTGATTAAAAAATTCATAACTCGGTCAATGATTTTTTGCACAACCTGGAAATTTCTGAAAAGTTGGCATTTTATGTCCTCTAAAACATATCAAAAAATAAAAAAAATTAAAAATAGTGTTTTTTTGTAAATCAAGTTTTAGTGATAAAAAGTTAAATAAAAAAATCACCAAATTTTTTTTACCGTGTATTATTTTTTTCCAGTGTAGTCCATATCCATACCTACAACTTTGCCGAAGACACCAAATCGATCAAAAAAATCCTTCAAAAGATACAGATTTTTGAATTTTCATTCATCATTTTTGTATGGACAGCTGCCAAAATTGTATGGAAAATTATATGGACAAACTAATGATGCAAAATGGCTTCTTTGGGCATACCGAAGGCAACAAAAAAGTTTCAGTCGGATTAAAAAATACAAAAATTAAAATTGAAGAAAAAAGACCGATTTCGTAGAGAATTGCTCAAGGCAAAACCCTGGTCGAGAGCTGCGATGATTAGTCCGTGCTGGTCAAGGAGCTGGCGAGACCGGCGACAATCACGGTGTCTGACCAATCTAGTGCTTGGCTTCTTATTCCGACGCCCTCGTGTCAAAGAAAAACAATTATCGAAACATTTTTTTTAACCAAATAAAAGTTGAGTCTTAAAGCCAAAAGTCTTGTTTTAAGTTTGTTTTTTTTTATGATGGATGCTTCTTTCCCGGTAAAAGTTGTATGATTAAGAACAAGATGAATTTTGAGGCGCTCGATTCTATCCAACGTGATTAGGTCATAGAGTGACTTTCAAAGAAAATTATCTAAGAAAATTGGGCAGAGTGTGATCATAAGATATGCCCGCGACAGAGATTGTATGTTTACTATTTTTTTCGTTTTTTTTCTTATCTAACGTAGCCCCTGGAAAATAACATTCTAAGAACTGAAGAAGATGGTGCAGAAATTGTGTGTTCTGCTGGGAAGATTAGCGGCTTCGGAAACCGTTCTGAAGCATCATATTATCCGGCATGAGGATCCCTATGGGCACCAAAAACCTCACCAGCAGTCACAATTTTCGTTAATCTCAATGAACCCGCTATAATAAAATGAATTAGCAGCATTTCTCTATTTGACTGCCGCAAACAAATTCAAGTTGACAGTTTGCTTTAAAAACCTGAAAATTGTTGACAGCGATAAATGTCACTTAAAACCGTAACGCCTCAAGTCACTGAACAAAAATTTACATTTATTATCCAGACTGCTGAGACGTGTACCGCGTGTACCGCGTTACGGGGTCAAAAAATAATTGCCAGTGTACCCTCTCATTTCCCTTCTCTCTGACAAAACCATAGGATGGGTGGAGAGTGAAATTATTGGTCCATTTTAACAAATTTCTATATTTTTTAAATTGTTTTTTTTTCTGTATTTTTAAAATTAAATATTTTTGTAAATTTGTTCTTGACTTTTTAGAGTTACTAACTTTTTATTCAATTTACTTCGGTTTTATTTGATTTTTTTAAATTGAAATAAAATATATTTTTTGTGATTTCTTAAAGTTAAAAAAAAATTGAATGTTTTTTTTTGTTCAACTAATAAGAAATAAAACTTGTATTTTTTGTTAAAATTTTTAAGTTTTAAATTTTTGAAACTTTTAAATTCCTTAAAATTTTTGAAATTATTTAAATTATTGAAAAAAATTTAAAATGTGTGTTATGTCGATATGAAAATTCAAGTATTCAAAAATTTTCATAAAATTTGAGAATTTTAGAAATTTAAAAAATAATAAAAAAAATCTTTAAAAAAATATGTTTAAATAAAAAATTGATAATGTTTTTTTTTCAATTTCATATATCAAAAATATATTTTTTCAATTAGGTCCTAACATGAAGCTTAGATTGCTGATATTATTGTTTACAGCGATAAAGCTTATTTTTCTGAGTACAATGACCCTTTGTACGACCACAAAGAGTTTAAAATGGATTTTTAAATCAATTTTGAAAAATTAACCTCGCGGTCCTTCTCAGGGGGGCGACATCTATATCTCACTACAGGCAGCTCGCCCGTAGCCAACACAAGCTGTCAACTTCGGCACCAGAACAAAACGAGATCTGTCAACTTCGGCGCCAGCACAAAAGAACAGCTGTTCGTTACGGAACCAAAACAAAGCAACTGCGCACTGTAAAAAAAAAGTACAAAAACTGCAGGCATAAAATGGAAATAAAGTAATTATTGTTTTTATGTAAAATTTTACCGCAATGTACGTTTAAAAGTTAGCGTATATTTGTGAGGTGATTTTTATCAATTTATTTGCAAAATAAACTACTAAAGTTGGGATTATTAAGCACACATCGGGCCGATGACCTCATTTAAAGTTGTACTTTTATCACATGAAACGTTTAACTTAACTACTGTGTAATTTGACTTTTACTACAGTAATTCTTATAACAAAAATTGAATTATTAATAAAAGAAATATTTTTGTTTTCACTGTGCGCAGTTTGCGCGCGTTATCAATCTCAATCACCCAAGATGGCGGCCTTTAGCATCCCCCTGGTCCTTCTCGACAGAAAAGCTCCTACTTGACAGCTCGTTCCAAGGGGACCATAGTTGATCCATCGGAAAAATGTTGTCTTGTAAAAAAAAAATTGCATTAAAATGAAAAAAAAGTGATCAGAAATGGTTTTTAATCGTGTTTTTTACCGTTGTACATAAAGATTTACATAGGGCTTTAGTACCCAATTCCTTTAAAAAAAATCAATTAAATTTTAAAATTTAGATTTTTTTCAAATTTGTTTTTTTTAGACTTTTATTTTTTTTAAATTTTTTATATTATTTTTTTTTATTTTGAATTAAAAAAAATTAAATTGTTTGAAAGCAAAAAGAAATTAATTGAGATCTTTCTTAGTTTTGTTATTTTTTCACATAAAAAGATGAAATTACATTTTTTTTTAAATATTCCTTAATAATAAAAAATATTCAAGAAATGTTATTACAAATTACGATCGTATTTGTCGATGGTAAGTCGTAATCTTACTATCGAGAAATCTCGTTTGTGAGTCGAGGAATTATGATCGAATGCAATAATCACCACGAAAATCACAAATTTAAGCTTAATTTCAGGACCCAGCCATTATAATTATTCGAATAATCCAACTGCAGTGAACTGTATAGAATTTGGACTCATTATCGGACAAGCTCTTCAACGCAATTTTTAAAATTTCAAACAATTTATTCCCTTCAACTTAAACTACCCTCCTCCACCCCCGTCTCATCCCTTAATATCTCCAGCTCCTCCGGAATCGCGTGAATCCGCAGCTGCTTCTCCAGCAGCAAATCCAGCAGCTGGGACAGCTCCTGCGGCGCAAAGAACGCCCCGTCCAGATAGACGGCCTTGTTGAAGGGGCACGCCTCGAGCGCCAGGTACAGCGTCTTCCTGCACTGCTCCAGCGCGTTTCCGGCGGGTTGATCGAACAGCTCTCGGAGGTAGAGTCGCCAGAGGAGGGCGTTTTGCCGGAGGGGCGAGTCGCGACGGAGGGTGTGGGCGAGCAGGTTGAGCGTGCGTCGCTTGTAGGTGCCCGCGGACTGTTGGTCTTCTTGGGTTGAGTAGAGGCTGCGGACGCGTGCGGTGGTGACTAGGAGCAGGACGGACTTGGTGGTGAGATGTTTGCCGAGGATGGTTCGCAGCTGGAACCAGGTGAGGGACTCGGAGAAGGCGCAGAGACGGATCGCGGTCAGGTTGGCGGGGAATTCGTGCAGGACGCGATCGACGATCGCGAGGAAGCAGGTGTTGGTGAACTCGTCGAGGCGGAAGTCCGCGATGGTGAGGAAGATGGTGAAGAGTTGCTCGCGGATGAAGGTTTGGCGGGGGTTGGAGCGATCGTTGAAGTGGAAGAGGAAACCCTCGAGCTTGCGGGTGGTTTCGGCTTTGGACTTGACGAGCGCGTGGTAGTAGAGGTAGGCTTTGAGGGTGTTGATCAGGGGGGAGTGGGTGAAGTATTGCGGCAGGAGGAGGATTTCGACCTGGTCGTCGACGGGGAGGGCGCGGGTCACGCGATCGTTGAACTTTTGCAGGGCTAGGAGTTTGGTGGGGTCGGAGATGGCGTCGGAGCAGGTGAAGTTGATCTGTTTGGGGTTGAGGGCGAGTTTGGTGAGGAGGTAGATCGCTTGGGATTTGCGGTTTTCCTTGAGAAGAAGTTCGACTGATTTGAGCACGAGTGAGTAGAGATCGTTGTCGGCGAGCAGGTCGTCCTGGGCGCAGAACACGCGCACGGAGGTGTCGAAAATATTTAGGCAGTTCGACTCCAGGCCGTCCATTTCGTACTCGATCAAGCCGTACTCGATGTAGAAGTTGAGATCGTTCTGGTACTTGCTCTTTTTGAGCAGGTTCTTGACGCGGCTTCGGGTGGCTTTCTTGCGTGGTTCCGTGAGGTGTCCGGAGATGCGATCGAACACGACCAGGATCCGCTCGAGCTTGAGGTAGAGCAGCAACAGGATGATGTTCTTCTCGTCGGAAAAGTATTCAGCGCTGGCGATGAGGACTTGTCGCAGCAGCTCCAGGTAGGACTCGAAAGCAAGGTTGGTGTTCACGAAGGACGGCGGCGTGTTGAGTTCCTTGATCAGATTCAGGATGATCTGATCGTGCTTTCGATTCCTCGTTACATCCAGAAACAGTGGCAAGAGTTGCTCGGAATGATCCTCTTCGTAGCTCTCCGGCTGGAAGAACGATCCGCAACTCTCAAAAGCAACACTTTCAAACGGGTACTTCATAAGCTTTAAGATCAAGATCACCAAATCGAACGCGTAATCCTTGTTGATCAGCGGATACACGAACCCGACAATGTCCTCGTGCAGAACCATCCGCTGCGGATCACTGCACATGTTCGGCCCTCGAAAGGGCAAAAAGTGAAACGCGTTCCGCAGCTTTTCAACCCTCAACCAGATCTCGTTCATGGGAAGTCCCGACTTCAACACCAACTCCTCATACTCGATCAGCTGGTTGAAATGTTCCGGCGAGCTGAACAACGACTTCCCACCCGCAAAACTCGAACTAATGTTCATCCCGATGTTCAGCTCGACCAGCCCAAAGAACATCTCCCAAAGGCCGGCCTGCCGGCAGAACAGCGCACACTTCTTGAACAACTTCAGCATCACCTCGTCGCTTCGTTTCGCCATAAACAGCGATCGCACGCTCTTCTCGTACAGTTTCAGCACGTTCGGCACGATACACTGCGCCATCGACAGCTGCTTATTGTCGATCAACGCTTCCCACAGCAGAAAGTTCGTATTATCCTTCGCGATCATCTTCTGAATCAACTCCAACACCTCATCCGTCGGATAAACCTTCACGATCCCGCTCAAATAAAGCTCCAACAGCTTCGGATCGTCCGGATGTTCCCTCAACCCCCGCTCCACAATCGCCAGCTCCCCCTTACTGTTCTGATAGCCATCCAAGTGCACCGGATGTTCCTCCCGAAACCTCAAATACTCAATCCACCCCCCGGAACTCTCATCCGCCCGTGCCGCCTTCTCCAACTCCATCTCCCTCTCCCTAACACCCCGCTCACCCAACCCTTCCGCACCCACACTACCACCCCCGTTCAACTCCTTCTTCTCCCTTCTAAAGTACCGCACACTCCCCCGTCGCTGACTTGGCACCGGTTTCGCCACCGCACCACCTCCCAACACCCGGAACGACCCCCGTCGATACTTGGGACAGGCCGGCCGGTGCAGCGTCTCCACCGTCAGGTATATGCGCAGCGCAGCCACGTCCGTGTAAAACTCCTGCTCGGAGATGTTCACCGCTGGGACCGGTTCCACGACGACTTCCGGTGAGGATGAGCTGCTGCTGCGTTTCCGTTTGCGGTGTTTCTTCTTGGCTTTCTTGTGTTTGTGCTTGCGTGATGACGAGGGTCGAGGTTTGTGGTCCTCCGGACCGGAGGAATCGCTGGAGGCATCCTGCTGCGGTTGGCTGGGGAACGGAATGAAGCTCTGGTTCGTTAGCCAGGACAGGTTCTCTTGCGGGGCTGGCGGTTGAGGGGCTGAAAAGAGTTGGAGATTAAAAGAAATATTCTTGAAGTGGCAATTCTAAATCTTACCTTCGATGCTACTGGAAGTGGTGGCGGAATACGCCGGAAATAGGGACATTTTGGTGGGTTCAGATTCGGATTGATAAACGATTGCAGCGATGTGCAATGTAAATAAACAATCAGCTGAGTTTGACAGTTGCACCCTTTCAGTCCCAAACGTGATCCACAAAAAGATCTCGTTACACTCTGATTTGAAGATACGTGCAACATATTCAATTTGGACCTATTTGAACAAAAAAGAGGATTGGCTGATTAGAACGATTAGAAATTAGAATAAAATTAACCAGATGTTTTAAACGATAAATTTATTAAAGAAAGAAGGCAATTTCCTTTCCAAAACATCAATTCAATACATTCTTGAAAGCAGTTAACCCTTCGAATCATAAAGCACAAAAAGATCTCGGTACATTCTGATTTGAAGATGCTTGCAACATATCAAATTTTGACAAGAATTTTGACCTACACGCTTACTGGGGGAACTCAATTTTTAAGTTCGTTCAAGCAAAATGAAGTTCGGTTCAGCGATGTCAATTTTAAGATGGGTTTGTTTTGATTTTATTTCGCAAATTTGAGATCACTGAACCGAACTTCATTTTGCTCGGTGACTTTGCTGAAATTTAAAAAGTGACAGTTCTGGGGACTTAGCGTTTTCAAAGTGGGTGTTCTGGTAAGTTTGTAAAAATGAATCTTTTATTTAAAATATCTCTTAATTTTTATGTTTTACAGCATCATGCATGGCGCACCGAGTTGATTAACACTCGAGAGGAACCGGAAGCCAACAAGCAATAAAAGTTGTTTTTACGGGGCGTTGCCATCCAAGAGTAAAATCAACAAATATTTCCGGAATTTTTCGCAGCTTTACCATCTCTTTATATTTTTATTTCTCCATATTCAGCTCTTGATACTCGTCGATGGCCCTCCTGGAAGACGACCGTCCCGCCGGAACCATCACCCATCGAAATGTCCGCCGGTAAAAGGACCGCCGGAAGCAGTTGAAAGCGACCGCTGACGGCGTCGCCGGTGGAGGCTAACAGGAAAGCACGGAAGGTTCAGGCCGCAGATTCAGCGCGTTCTTCTGCACGACAACTCCAGACCAGCTTTGTAATGCTGTAGCTACTCGCCACAAAAGTTCGGCAACAATCTGGGCGACTACTTGCTCCCTCGATAATCCCGACCGCGGTCAAGCTTGTAGAACCGATCGAGGTCCCGTTCGCGGTATCGCTGGCCGCTCTTGGAACGATCAACTATCTTGCGGAAAACATGGACCATGAGGATCATCAACCCACTAGTTCACGTCCCGGATGACCATTCCGGTTAGGTGCAATCTGCCGCCCTGCAAATTCTCGCAACTTGGCGCAGCCGGAAAAGGTGCTGAACGATGGACAAACTTTACTATTGCTTGACTCGACCACGAGTATTCTGCCGTCGTTCCGCGGATGGGACAGTCGCGACGCGTAACAGTTGCTCGAAGCCCCGCTCCGGAAGAATATTAAGAAAACTTAAAGGTTGGGACTGGAGGTCCACGGCTGTCAATCCGTTTATAATCGAGCCGGATTGTGATTGAGAGGGAGTAATCTTGACCGAACCATGAGTCCAAATCTGCTTCCGCCACCCACCCACCGGTGCCATCGACCTGCTGCAGGAGATGCTCCTCGAGCGTGGGGTCATCCGGGCCGACTTTACGCTGTACCAGGACTTTATGGACCAGCGTCGGGATCTGCTGCTGGTTCCGGAACAAGGCAAGTGCGACGCCGACGCGGCCCGCTTTCGCAACACTGGCAACCGGCTCTATCTGGACGGGAAGTATGGGGAAACTTTGGTATGGTGCTTCGCGTAGAAGGAGACGGACCAGCTGGCCACGGGATACGGGAATCGGTAAGGCGGGAGGCGTGTGTGGTTTGATTGAGGTTAGGTTTTGATGTATGTTTTTGAATTTTAAGGTCGGCGGTTTACTTCGAGCAGGGCGAGTACGCGTTTGCACTGTACAACATCGATCTGGCCATGAAGCATGATTATCTCGAAAAGTTGATGCCGAAGTTGCGGGTCATGGAGTTGAACTGCAAGCAGCAGATTACTCCTGGCCGTTCGAAGGGCACGGTTCAAGGTCCGCGGATGGAAATTAATGTGGACACCAACCCGAAGATTCCTTTCCTCGCCAAGGGAATAAAGGTTGACCACCGGCGAATCCTGGTCGCCGAAAAGGACTTAAATCCGGGGGACGTGCGGAACCGCTGCTGACGGCGATTGACTTCAACCTGTGCTACGAAACCTGCAGCCATTGCGTAGTCAAGTTCAGCAACAGCTTGATTCCTTGCCCGGTCTGCGTCTTCTCCATGTACTGCGGCGAGGAGCTCAATTCGAATGTCCGGTACCACGAAGCTGCGCAATTGCTCCAACTTTAATCTGCTGAGCACTCCGCGTCTGTTTATCTACGGCCTTTCTCTGTTCGATGACAATTTGGCCGAGCTGAAGCGGTTCTGCGAGGCGAACGAGGGTGCAGAGCTGAACCGGTTCGAGTTGGATTACAGCAACCTGGACCGACGTGAGCTGTTCAGAATTCTGCACAACACGGAAGCTCGTCGCGACCCGATCGGAGAGTTGAACGGCTACTTGGAGGAAAAGCTGATTTCTTACGGTTACGGTGTTCCAAGCGAATCCACTGATGGTAACGGTCACCACTGGCCTTCGGAACTTTACGATCCAAGCCTTGAACAAGCTCGCTCGCCTAGCTACCACCCTGCTTCCAAACAACCGCGACTATCTCGGGCGCATCATTTCCGGATTCACTTTCCGGTCATCCCCGCCAACATCCACACGTGCGATCCGAACGCGCAGACGGCCTTCGAATCCGGCCGCATGAAGATGGTGCTGCTACGACCGGTTCCTGCCGGCAAACCCTTCGTTGAGTCGTTCGGATCAAACTGGCGGAGTTCCAACCCGGAACCGCGCCCCCCAGGAATGCGCTGTATTTTGTATCTAGATTATCGTGGTTTGCCGGCGGCGACGCGGCGACGCGAGATCGACTCGGATCGGAACGAAGCGTTCTCGTATGCCAACCAAACCATTAATCAAGTGCTCGACAGGACGGATGGGTTTCAGCAATCGGTGTGACGATCAGGACCAGGCACTGTACAAACAGAGACGCACTGACGTGTAGGTGATTGTTCCGACGCCGGACTTTTCCGGGTGGAAGGCATCTGCACATTCTGAGCAGGATCCACGTAGGCTGTCTTTCGGCCACTCCGCCTACATGCCGGAACAGGTTTGGTACCTTGTTATCAAACACTTGCTGCTGGCCACAATGGACACGATGACCAGATAACTTCCTGTAGGTGGTACAATGATTTGTTAGGTAATTTTAATGTTCTTTTGTCTTGATTCTAGGTACAAGCAGTGATCCGAGGCAGGATACGCTGATCGCATCGCACGTGGTCCGTGTGGGGCATGGTCAAGCAGGTTGGCCTGCGAAAGATCAAGTCTTCTAAGCTTTCGCGCCCCGACATTAACGATAGCTACGACCGTGGCAAGAGAATCCTGAAGTAGCACGCCTTCAAGAGTACAAAGCGCTTGCCGTTGAACTGCTCAAGTACTCCGAAAAGGTTAAGGATTTTTTGGGGGTGAATAGATACCCTTTGCCGCTGCTACAAACACTTTACGCATTTTCCGAAAATTTCCGAAAGAATGACGCGCAAGTCATCGGAATCGGCTAGCGAGACCGCCATTTGGCGGATCGCGTTGCTCGCCACAGATGAGTTACCTATCTCCAGATTCAAGAGATCAAGAGAACGCCCGCTCCGTGCTTGGGCTTGAGGATGATGCCACGATGCCCCCGGCTAATACACATTTGCCAGCTATTACAGCAGATTCTGCTCGTTTTCCTGCACAACAACTCCACATAGAAATGTTCGTTACGGCGAAGCTGCTCTCCGCGCTGTAAAAAATCGGCGACAATTTGAAAGACTACCTGCACTTGATCATCCCGGCCTTGGTCAAGATGTTCGGACCGATCGAGGTCCCGATCGGAGTGGAGTAGTGGACAGGCTTGCAATAATAGGCCCTGCAGGTGCAGCCGCTTGAGTGAGCGGGAGGATCCGGCAGGACAGTGGCGTTTATACGACCGCCAGAAGCAGAACAACAATGCCGCGGAAGGCTATCCGGGTGGGGCGAAGACGAAAGGGGACCAGGAACCGAAGGTTGACTTCCGGGCTGCGTGCTTTTTATGAACATAGGTCAGGCAGAAGCTTGTGCAGAAGAGCTTCTTGCCAGTGCTGCGGAACGTGCTGGTCAAGCGTACCTGTAGGACGTTCGTAGGTCGGCTGCGAGTTCAAGATCTATCTTCTCCAGCTAATGCCGTAGATTCTGCGCGTCAACTCATCCACCAGCTCCACTACAGTGAAGCTGCTTCCCGTGCTGCTGAAGTTTGGTAACATACGACTTGTCACTTGCCATTAGCCAAGCCGAGCGAACCGATCGAGGTTCCGTTCGCAGTATCGCTGGCCGCCTTTGAAGCGATCAGTTATCTTACGGAATATTTGGACTTTACAGATTTCTCCTCGAGGACCATCCGCCCGCTGGTGACCACGAAGCAGGTGTTGCCGATTTTGGGGAATATTTGCTTCGCAAGCACCGGTGAACTCTACTCTACCTGGACTGCACGATGCACGACCTGCGCAAGATGTACTCCGAGATGGTGACCTTTTGCCCATCGCCCATCAGGAACCCTTCCACCGCGGAGGTGGTCCCAACCTCCCGCAGAGTCGCCTACTCCGCCTAATGGAACCGTACCTATTCGTTGAAGTGCAAGACCCCGCCGATTGCGTTTCCTTCGTTTACACCGTCCTCGCCCGGCGACGTGGCCACGTCACCCAGGACGCACCCGTCCCCGGTTCCTCCCTCTACAACATCAAAGATTTCATTCAAGTTGCCGTGGAAGGTTCTTCCGCTCGATCAACCTCCCAAAGAAACTCTCTTAGAGACTGCCTGCAGCTAATCGCCCGAACCGACACTCCGCGTGACCTCATCAACGATATCTTCAAGTGTCACTCGCTAGTCCTCTTCCACCCGTAATCAATTCCGTCGAATTCCGCCAAACAAGATCCTCGGCTCAAATGCTAAAAATGATAATGAAGAAATTATAATTTATCAACATTAAAATTCAAATAAATTCAACAAAAAACTAGTACAGAACGACAATTTTCTTTTCCGTATCATTCCGAACCGCTAACCGTCCCCCGGAACCGTTTTTCTGCTTTCCTGGAGGATTTTTCCGGTACCCAGCGCATGTCAAATTTGACATCGGCTTCACCATGTTAAAATTAAGTTCGGGTACTCGATGTCAAATTTGTATGACTACGGTTTGCGCCGTTTTGATTGGATCCACTCAAATTTGAGTTCCCCTGGTAAGCGTGTACACTGTAACTGAAAATCACACTTGGCTGAGTTCGTTTTCGCATTTTTGTTGTCCTGCAGTCGGGTTACCGTTGGGGATTCGTTCATGGCGAGGGTTCCGATACGTTTCAGGATGGACCCAGTTTTGTTTTTATTTTGGCGCCACCTCAACTGTTATACAAACGACAGCTGGCACGAACTACACACCTGCAAGAAATCAAACACAGTTGGGTTAAATTCCGTTTGCGTGTTCAAATCAAATCAAGAATGTGTAAACTTTTTGGCGGGAAGTATAACAGTAAGGTCATTGTTTTCGTCTGCTGCAGTTCATAAAAGCAGCAAGCTTCTTTGCTAAATATTCTAAAATATTCTTTGCTAAATATCTTTAGAAGTCCACAAACGCAATGGCCCATCGGAAGAACGACCGGTCCGCCATCTGGCCGTTGGCGTGCATCTACAGCCAGCGATTCAACGCCGGCAAGGTGGACCGCGAGGCGACCCTGCAGGAGTTTCTAAAATCCGTCACCGAAACCATCGGGACGCAGAACGTGACCGAAATGCACAAGTGCAGCGCCAAAGCGGCCAAACTGCGCAACGTCGGTAATCGGCACTTTCTGGACCGTAAGTTCCAGGACGCGCTGGCCTGCTACAACGAGAGCATCTGCTTCGCGGACCCAAACTCGGACCAGCTCGCGATGGGTTATGCCAATCGGTAAGTGGCACACGTGGCTTGGTTTTGAGGTTAACGGCGCTTTTTTGATTTCTAGTTCGGCCGTTTACTACGAGCAGGACGAGTACGAGTTTGCCCTGCTCAACATCGATCTGGCCAAGAAGAACAACTACCCAGAGAAGCTGATGCCGAAGTTGCTGGCCAGAGAGCTCAACTGCAAGCAGCGCATTGCCGGAGGTCGCTCCAAAAACGCGACTCCGCGGACGCGGATGAGCGTCAACGTGGACACCAATCCGAGGATTCCCTTTCTGGCCGACGGCATCGGAATGAACTATGAACCCAAGTTTGGCCGGGGATTGATCGCTGAGAAGGACTTCAACCCGGGAGACATAATTTTGGAGGAGAAATCCGAACTCTGCGGAGTTGACTTTAATTTGTCGTACCGGAACTGCAATCACTGCAGCTCTCGGTTCAACTACAGCTTGATCCCTTGCCCAACTTGCCCGTTCATGATGTACTGCTGCCAGGAGTGTCTCGAGCAGAACTGGAATCTGTTCCATCGATTCGAGTGCAGCGTGGTGACCAAGCTGTACAGCGTTTCGAGTCTTTCGTCGATGATGCATCCCAGACTGTTTTTCTACGGTTTGACGCAGTTTGATGAAGATTTGCGGGCCATGATGAAATACTGCGAGAAAGAGATCAACGGCAAATTCAACCCTCTTGACCTGGACTACACCAACTCCAACCGGCTGGAGCTATTCAAGGCCTATCACAACACCCAGCCGGCTGCAGACCCCGAGAATGACCACTTTTTCAAAATTTTAGCTTGCGGCTATTACGTCGTGTACCTGAAGAACCCTGCGGTCAACTCAATCATTCGCACCGAACCCCAACGCCGGTTCTTCCTGCGATCGCTGCTGCAGTACATTCGTATCGGGTTCTCCATGGCTTCGTACTGTATCGACGCCCAGGGTCGTGCCATCGGAACTCTCACCCCGATCGACAGCCTGATCAACCACTCGTGTGACCCGCACGCGGCCACGTTCATCTGTTCCGGCACCATCAAAGTGGTCCTGCTTCGGCCGGTTCGCCGTGGGGAACAGATCTTCACCTCGTACGGGCCGGTTTGGTGGGAGGAGGAACCCAGCAACAAAACTCCCTTCACGTGCCGCTGCGTGTACTGTGACCGCGGTCCGGCCGGCCGCCGTTGGCGTGCGCTAATCGATCGTGACTTTCCGGTGGGCGCGGTCGATGACTTGCAGAAGCTGCACGACATCGCCCTCCGGATGGACTTTAACAATACGGCCAAACTGAACGCGCTGAAGCAGTTTATCAAGAAACACGCCCGCCACTATCCCGAGCGGAACTTTGGGACGGTGCTGGACTCGTACCGAATGCTGCTGGTGGCGATGAATCGCACCGACGTGGAGGCGCTGGAACGTGCGCGAGCTTGGGCTGAGGACAATTGACTCTGATGACATTTTCTTAACGAGGGATGGATATCCGAAGGAAAATCCAAGGACAAAGCCCACTGAATTTAATAAAACATAAATGCGGCCATAAATAAAGTTATTTTTGAAAATTCTAACAGCGTTCTGGCTGGGTGAGTGGGGGATCCCCACGTTGCTTTATCCCCTGTAGATTTCGAACTGTATTGTTGTTGGACAAATCATGCTCAAACTCAATTCAATGAATAATCTTTGCGGTAAACGTTACGCAGTTGGCCTGGCCGTTTAGAAAAGAGGGATGTTGGGAGTACTCGCCCTTATTGGACTTTCAGAGCAAAGGCAAAACACGTCCGGCTCGGGAGAGAGAATGCACACGAATGATGTTTATTGACTAAAACTAATAATAATAAAAATAAGAAAAAATAGCGCGCGGTGCTGTCAACAACTTGGCAGGGTTGCCAGTTTAACAGCCCTGACATTATCCAGGATGATTTCATAAGATTGGCTGCGCTAGGGTTAGATTAGATTAATGAAAAATTCTAAGGTAATTTTACAATAAGATGTAACCTTGGGCGTTTCAAGCAAGGTTACGACCTTTTGAAAAAATACCTTCCATTCCTTTACATTTTCCGCTGTGGTGAATTGGGTACTAAAGCCCTATGTCATTTTTTATTAAAACCATTTGTGATCAATTTTTTCATGTTAACGCAATTTTTTTTTTTAAGACAACATTTTTTCGATGCATTAACTATGGTCCCCTTGGAACGAGCTGTCAAGTAGGAGCTTTTCTGCCAAGAAGGACCGCGAGGTTCATTTTTCAAAATTGATTTAAAAATACATTTTAAACTCTTTGTGGTCGTACAAAGGGTCATTGTACTCAGAAAAATAAGCTTTATCGCTGTAAACAATAATATCAGCAATCTAAGCTTCATTTTAGGACCCAATTCAAATTCTCTGAGATGAGCATTTGATCAATCCAATTATAGCAACTACCATGGTTGGGTTTTCAGTGAAATGGAGCACTTCCATTCGAGCAGTTTTTGCTTTTTTCAACAATGTATTTTTTATGGAGCGAACTGTCAAAAACTGCTCGACTTCGGGTGCACCATTGACCATTAAATTGTTGACTGAAGGAAGTATTAGACTACGGCAAGCAAACAAACAAATTCGCTAATTTTGACAGTTTGTCTGCGTTGTTCGTTCGCCAACATTTGTTTGCAGAAACGGCAGTTTGCATAATTTTGTCTTGTTTGCGCCGCAACTCGGTCGGCGGTGGAATTATGACGGCGGAATTAGTGGACTGTAAATTTGTTGGGAAGGAACGATGTCAGGAAAGAAAAACACGGCAAACTTTACTGAAATTACGAACTAAAACTATATTTAAGCAAAGTTCCAAAGGAACGTCTGAACTGTACGCGGTCCGCAAGGCGAGTGTCAAAAATCTGACAGCGCGCGCTTTTCATGCTTGCCGTTGCGCGCTTCTTCGCTTTCGTCCGTTTCGCTGCCGTCAGGTTGGCAGCGTTGCGTCGGCTGCACACAGTTTGTTTGCCATAGTTTTATACCTCCTTGATAGATTTGAAAAGCATTCGCTGTTGTCCGTGGTACCATGCTCGTCGTGTGGTTTTCTGTCATGTTTTTCTCAATTGGGATATTATGTACTTCTTTATTTCTTTTATTTGAATTAAAGCAAGAATTCTGTTCGTCAGCAAATATTAATAATGAAAAACAACGCCAAGAGTCAAGAAAAAGTAGCACTATGCCAAGCTTGTGGCAACCCTACCCTTCAATCGCCCAACAGTTCCGCCCGCACGGAGAGTCGCTCACGAGTCTCGTTCTCCGACTGAATTGCATCCTCGAGAAATACCGCGTACAGCCGCACAATCTCCCCGAGCGCCGGCAGCGGATAGGCGCGGGTGTGCCGCTTGATGAACTGCTTCATGGCGTCCATCTTGGCCGCATCGACTAGACCCGGGCGTTCCACCAGTTTCGCAATCTGGGACACTTCCAGCAGGATTGGCTTGGGGACGTCCGCCCGCTGAAGTGCGGCACGCCACTTTTGTCCGGGCGGGTGATTTCCGCACACGACGCACTGGCAGGCGAACGAGCTCAGTTCGTAGTCGGCCAGTTTGGGATCCCACCAGCGGCGCCCGTACGAGGTGAAGATCTGGGCGCCTTCGCGAACGGGCCGCAGGATGACGGTTACGATGCGGCCGGAATGGATCACGGTTAGGGCGTTTGGGTCGCACGAGTGGTTCAGGAGGCTGGTGATGGGAGAGATGGTGCTGACTCCGGGTGGGCGGGGCGTGTCGGATTGCAGCGTCCAGGTCACGAGGGCGTAGTGATGGAGACAGCGGAGCATAAAGTTGCGGTGGGCGCGTTTGCGGAAAATGGCTTGCACTTGTGGACTCTTCAGGTAGATTTGGTAGTAACAGGCGGTGATGAGCTTGAAGTCGTGCTCGAACTGCGCGTTGGGCTTCACTTTGGTGCTGTGAAGCGCTTTGAAGATCTTGAGGGGGTCGCGTTCGGTGCTGAAGTCGATCTGCAGTGGGTCGGAACCGGTGTCGTAGTTCTGCTCGCACCAGGTCATCATTTGTTGTACGTTGTCGCCGAATGCGGTCAGCCCGTAGAAGAACAGTCGGCCGATCAACCGTCCGTAGGACACGCTTGTGAGCGAAATGTTGAACAGCTTCATGGCCACGGCACACTCGAATCGGTGGGCCTGCTTCCAGTCCGTTTCCAGGCAACTCTCGCTGCAGTACATATGGTTGGTACACTTGGGACACGGAATCAGACTGGTCTGGAACTCGGAACCGCAGTGGAAGCAGTAGTGATAGCTGAAATTGTTGTTGAAGCTGACCGCGCACAACTCTGGCTTCTCGTCCAAGATCACGTCCCCCGGCTGGAAGTCCTTCAACGCGATCAAACCTCGACCCAGCCCCGGATATTGCTTCATTCCGATTCCTTTGGCCAAGAAAGGAATCTTCGGGTTAACCTCCACGTTGATGCCCATCCGAAGCGCCGGAACGATGCCCTTCGACTGGCCATTTTCAATCTTGCGCTTACACTCCGCCTCCCGATCCAACAGCTTCGCCATCAACCGTTCCGGATAGTTGTGCCTCTTGGCCAAGTCGATGTTATGCAGCGCCAACTCATAGTCCCCCTGCTCGAAGTAAACGGCCGACCTGCACCGTTAACGCAACCTCAACCAACCCACGCACACCACCCCCTCACCGATTCGCGTACGCCAGCCCCAGCTCCTCCGAGCCGGGTTCCGCAAAGCACAGGCCCTCGTTGTAGTTGAGCAGCGCGCTGTGCCAACGCTTCACCGTGAACCGCTGGTTACCGGCCTGGCGGCACTCGGCCGCCGTCTTCGACTTCTTGACCAGCTCGGAGATGTACACCAGCGAGCCGAAGCGGGCGTCGATCACGTCCCGGTACTCGGTAAGGTCCGCCCGGCGCGCCTCCAGTTCCGGCGGAAACAGCCACTTGATGCCATCGTACGGGCCCTCCTTGCCGGCCTCCATGTTCCGCACGAACTCGTCGATTTCCGCCTCCATGGCCATGTTTGTGGAGATTCGTGGATCACTTTCTTGAATTCCAATCTACGCGGAACTGAAACACGACTGCCGCGCACACTTTCCCGCCAAAAAGTCCCCTATTTTGAAAGTACTCACTTTTTGACAGTTGCACGCTCATTAAACATACACCCTAACCAAAAATCATGATTTTCTGAGTTCAATGTTCTACTTTTCATACAATTTTTTTAGTTAAACCTTTATAACCATTTTTAATGATTGTATGTAGTACCTGAACTCAAAAAATCGTATGAAAAAGTGGGATTTGAACCAGGGGGGCGACATCTATATCTATCACTACAGGCAGCTCGCCCGCAGCCAACACCAGCTGTCAACTTCGGCACCAGAACAAAAGGGAAATGTCAACTTCGGCTCCAGCACAAAAGAACAGCTGTTCGTTACGGAACCAAAACAAAGCAACTGCGCACTGTAAAAAAAATACAAAAACTGCAGGCATAAAATGGAAATAAAGTAATTACTGTTTAATGCAAAATTTTACCGCAATGTACATTTAAAAGTAAGTGTATGTTTTTGATGTGATTTTTATCAATTTATTTGCAAAATAAACTACTAAAGTTGGGATTATTAAGCACACATCGGGCCGATGACCTCATTTAAAGTTGTACTTTTATCACATGAAACGTTTAACTTATCTAATGTGTATTTTGACTTTTACTACAGTAATTCTTTTAACAAAAATAAAATTATTAATAAAAAATATTTTTGTTTTCACTGTGCGTAGTTTGCGCGCGTTATTGATCTCAACCATCCAATATGGCGGCCTTTAGCATCCCCCTGATTTGAACTCAAAAATCATAATTTTTGGTAAGGGTGTAATAAAAGTTGAGTTAGACCACTTTTTGTTGGGATATTGATTTTTAACCCATACAATACCCCATCCAGATTAGCCGTGCACTTTTGCGACTCCGATGCCAGCACCATCTATATGTCGCTTCGTAATGTGTGACTGTGTGAGTGAGAATAAAGTTGGTGAAAAAACCCAACTTTATTCTCACGCACACCGAGACGCGTGAGTGACCGAGTATAACAGTTTGAGGTAAACAACATTTTCCCGCTAAAATCAATCTGTGCGCGGACCATCAGCTCAACCCCCGCAACCATGGAGCATCCAAGCATCCAGAAGACGCTCCGCCATCTGAAGCGGATTCGGGACCGGTTCCCGGACTTTCTGGAAAAGGGTGGCCCCCTGGTGACGCTGATGATCGTCGAGGAGAAGGGTCGCCTGCAGCGCATTCCGGAAGTGGGCAAGTCCAACGAGAGGGCCGTCGAGTATCGGAACGCGGGCAATGGCCTGTACGCGGAGGGTAAATACGAGCAAGCGTTGGAGTGCTACAACAAGAGTTTGGCCTTTGCGGAGCCGGACACGGACCAGCTGGGGATGGCGTACGCCAATCGATCGGCCGTTCAGCTCAAGCAGGGCGAGTACGAGTTTGCCCTGTACAGCATCGATCTGGACAAGAAGCATAACTATCCGGAGGAGTTGATGCCGAAGCTGCTGGAACGGGAGGCCGAGTGCAAGCAGCAGATTGTCAGAGGGAACTCGAAGGGTACGGTTCCATGTCCCCGGATGGGCATCAACGTGGACACGAACCCCAAGATTCCCTTCCTCGCCAGAGGGATCGCCATGAGTCATGACGCAAAGTTTGGCCGGGGATTGGTCGCCGAAAGGGACTTCAACCCGGGAGACATCATCTGCGATGAAAAGTGCGAACTCTGTGACGTTGATTACCACCTGATCTACCAGAACTGCAACCAATGCGGGGGAGACTTTGCCAACATCTTGATCCCCTGCCCAAAGTGCCCCTTCTTCATGTACTGCAGCGAGGAATGTCTCGAGCTGAGCTGGAAGCTCTACCATCGATTCGAGTGCGCCGTGGCGACCAAGCTGTACGTCGTGTCGCAAATCTCGAAAATGGTCCACGCCAGAATGTTCTTCTACGGCTTAACCCAATTCGAGGACAACCTTCAGGCCATGATGGACTATTGTGTGCCAGAGGTCACCACCGTGGCCAATCCCCTAGCCCAAGACTTCAACAATCTCAACCGTTTGGATGTGTTCAAAGCCTATCACAACACCAAACCGTACCTCGATCCGGAACTCGAAATCGTCAACATGTTCGGCGCTTGCGTGTACTACGTCCTACTCCTCACAAACCCCGCCCTCAGCTCGCTCGTCAACACTGAACCGTTCAAATGGTTCTTCTTCACCTCGCTGCTCAAATACCACCGGATGTCCATCTCACTAGTTTCAGTGTCCATAACCGGCGACGAAGACCACGTGGTCGGCTTCCTCTCCCCCGTAAACAGCATCTGCAACCACTCGTGCGACCCGAACGCCGTCGGAATCCTCCACTCGGGCCGCTACAAAATCGCCCTCATCCGACCCGTGCGCAAAGGCGAACCCATCTTCTGCTACTACTCGCCGCCCTGGTGGGACCCGGAGCGATCCCCAGTACCAACCCTGCACTTTCCGTGCGAGTGCGTGGTCTGTGACCGGGGACCGGCGGGGAAAGCGTGGCGCCTGCTGAAGAAGCGGCCCTTTCCCGCGGCAGCCGTCAAGAACGTCCGGATGATGCAGGACATGGTTTGCGGCGAGGACACCAGCAACGCCAACAAGTTGAACATGCTGCAGCAGTTTATCCGGCGATTTTCCGAGCTGCATCCGAACAAAATTGTCGGACAGTGGCTGGACTGGTACAGTTACTATCTGACGATTTCCGTGTACGCGGAGAACTTGGTTTTGCTGCGGGCTAAAGTGCAGGAGATGCGTGCTGAGCATTGAATTTGAGAGAAAATTTCGGGATCATGATCATTTGTTATAATTTACTGAAGTGTTGTCAAAATGGATTGAATTGGTTGATGCCTTCAAAATAAACCTCACTTGGAACAAACTTTGGTTCTAATTTTTGGGTTGGTTGGATGTAATGTTGGATCTCTAGTTGGATGGTTTTGAAAGAAAACCATGTTATATAATTCCGGACAGGTCTGATAACCTTATCAAAAGAAATGATAAAAAATAAAAACATTTAGATAAAGGTACTTACAAGTCGATTTCTGAAAAATTTAAGAAAACCTGGAATTTTCAACGATAGAATAAAACAAGTGTTTAACAGTCTGGACCCGAAGCCTGATTTTTCTGTAACATTCTTATTGGAATTCCATATAAACTGTAACGGGGATTGCAGGCACCGGGTCCTGACTATTAATTTGGAAATATTTGCATTCAAAGGCCGAAAAATTTAACAATACTTTCATTTTTAAATTTATTGACATTTTTTTTAAATACCTTAATCCTTAAATTTTTAAATCCTTTAGTTCTTAAATTCCTCAATTCTTAAATTCTTAAAAAAAATATATATAAAAACTGACATTACAAGCCTAGGTTTCAACATTTGGATGAAAAAAGTGTTTTAAAATGCATTGTACACGCGCCCAGTTGCTTTCCAATCATTAGTTCTAGATTAAATTTTCAAAACAACCTATCCTTCATGGGTTTCCTATGCAGATAGGACCTTTCGAAAATTTAATCGAGAGTTTGCATTAAATTTTGAAAAATATTTGCAACGGCCTTACTTTTATCATCAAATTAGCGTTCTGCGTCCCTATTTTAGTCAAATTCGAGTTAAGGATTGCCTTTTAGCATACCTAATACATGTTCTCAGTATTTAAAAACCGCCATTTTGGCCGCCATGTTGGAATTTAAAATTCTTAATAACTTCAGATCATGTTTTAGGCAATTTTCAAGCTCAACAATCAAAAATAAGACAACGAAAACAAAATATTTTTTGAGGATTGGGATTATCCGAAGTTTTGATTATCCGAAGTGAAATTTCTCCGAGGCCTACAGATAATCGAGTCTGGACCACGGGGTTGGGCACATGCTTGATCCGTATGGCATTTGGAGCAACTCCAGTAAATAATGGTAAATACGTGGTAAATATGGATGCACGTGATGCACGAGAAGCGGGGTGAGAATTTAAAAGAAATTTTTGATCAGTGTGGGCTGTGACGTTTGTAAACGTCATTGGCATGAACTGTCACTTAATTTGTTTCGGTCTGCGTTTTTGAAAAAGATCCGGATGGCGCAAAAAGTAATCCGGAATTTAGCAAGGACTGGAGCCGGGAGCTGAGAAATTCGGTGCTGTGTGCAAACGAACCCCCCAAGCAAGACTAAAGGCTATACATTTTTTTTCCTTCGAAACATGGAATAGAAAGCCACGCATCCCGCCGCAAACTTTTAACTTTGACACTTGCTCAAGTGAAGTATTTAATCAAGAATGACCGAGATCTTGACCGAGATGCAGCCTTGCGGCCAGTTGGTTGGCCATTCCGGCTGTCTCACTCAGATCGCGAACGACTCCAAGTACACGGACATTGTCCTGTCCTTTTCGAACGACATTTCCCAGGTCTTGTGGAAGCTAACCCGGGACGACGCCAACTACGACATCCCGCAGAAGCGTCTGACTTTAGACGGCAACAACGCCATGTCCGATTCCTGGGACAAGACCTTCCGGCTGTGGGGGTTGGCCGCTGTCGGGTCGACCGCAGCTCCGGAAAAATGCTAAAGAGGCAAGGTTGTCATATTTATTTGTAGGATGTTCATATTTAACAATACAAAAAATAAAGCTTAAACCACAAAAACTAATAAAATCCAAGGCGACTTCAATGTTCGTCTCTCGTCGAAATCCAAGATAAGGAGTGAGGAGACCAAATAAGGTCAAATAAGTTTAAAACATGCATATGCAACAGCTAGATGCGTCTGCAGCGTAGACGCGTGCAGGAAGTAATCGCCGGCGCCTTTTCCTTGGCCAGTTCGAACGCGTCCCGGACGAGCTTGGCACCGTCTCCGGTGGACATCTGCACCAGCTGTGGCCCGGCCAGCTTCAGGAAGGTCGACTTTGTTTACGTCACACACGTACGAGTCAACAGCGTGCAGCACTCCCTTCGGCGGATGAATTCCCAGGTTCTTGAACTTGTTCTTGCGCGGCATCGACAGCACGACGGTCCAGCCTGCCAATGTCCGTGTTTAGAGTTGAGAAGTAAATATTTTGGATTAAGAACACAATTTGTTGTTTAAAGTTAACTAAATTTGAGTAGGGCGAACCTATTTTTGGGTTTACGTTTTTCTTATTGGATTCACGAACACATACAAACGGGTGTGGGACAGAGGGTACGGGAGAAGTTGAATTTGGTTAGAAGGTCAGTCGGAATAAAGACTTAGAGACAACACGTCACCTGTTTCGAGTCTTTCCTCTTTTTTTTGCCTATCCGAAACCCAAAGTCGGTCCGGAATTCGCGGTTCGGGTTTGGCCGTCGGAAACTCCGCCTGCCACGGTTCACTGGGAGCAAGTTCCAGAACAAACAAATTGGTGCCGAAACCCGGGAGTTGAAACTCCACGTCGTCGGAATCCTGGTTGCACGTGGTACGAGTTCGGAGTTGTGGCCACATTTTCTCGCTGGATTTGTCGCGGTGACCAATTGGACACCGGTTTTCTCGTCGTGGCCAGCAGCTCGATCGTCCGCCGCAGGATTCAACCAACTTTCGAGAACTTCCAGTCGAAGCCGTAGCAGTTTGGAGTCGAAGGCGTAGCAGGGTAGCAGTTTGGAGGTTAGGCGAAGCACGTGTTTGGAGAGAAGCCGATGGCCGGAAGAGGCAGTCGAAAGAAGGCCACGCCAAAGGCGGCGGCGCAGTCCGGCGGTCTGCAGCACCGAACCCTGTTGAGGAAGCGCAGTAACATTTTGGGCTCTGCTAACTTGATCCAGGACTTTCTAACCAATTTCCGAGATGATCAAGTAACCCAAATTCCGCTGCGGATTCAGCGCTTGGATGAACTTTGGGAACGGTTCGAAGACGTGCAAGACGAGATTGAGGTTATCGAAGGTGCTGAGGATGACTATTCGCAGCAGCGTCAACAGTTCCACGACCAATACTTCGTGCTAAAGGCGGCCCTCGCGGACAAGATCCCGGAGCCCGCTGTCGTCGTTCCCGCGCCTGCCCCGCTCGCCCACCATGCTGCTGGGAACCAGATCTCTGTCAAGCTGCCGGAGATTAAGCTGCCGGATTTCTTCGGGGAGTACGAAGAATGGACCGAGTTCCGCGATATATTCAAGTCCCTAATCCATGCGAACATGCAGTTGACCGCTATACAAAAACTGCACTATCTGCGCAGCTCGTGCAAGGGTCATGCTTCGCGGCACATCGCGGGACTGGAACTCAACGCTGACAACTACGAAATAGCGTGGAACATTTTGTGGGATCGTTACGAGAACAAAACCTATCTCGTAAAACAACACCTGTCGGCCATGTTTCGAATCCCTTCTCTTCGGAAGGAATCAGCAGCTAACCTCTCGGACCTTGCAGACGAGTTTAATCGCCACGTGGGAATTTTGGACAAGCTCGAGTCTGCGGACGCCCACTGGAACTCTCTGCTAGTCGAACGATTAAGCAGCTTGTTGGATGAAAAATCCCGCATGGAGTGGGAATCGGAGTGCAAGGACAAAGTGGCCCCCACCTACCAAGAACTCCTCGATTTCATTCACAAACGTTCTCGTTTGCTCCGGTTGTGCAAACCCAATCTCGAATCCCCCAGTAGCCAGAGCAAACCAACGAAGGGCAAGCAATCCTCCTCCCATGTTGCTTCCGAACACGTGCCCAAATGTGTGCAGTGCAAGCAGGCTCACCAGCTGACCGAGTGCGAGGCGTTCCTTCAACTGTCACCAAAGCAGCGGCTCGAGTTGGCAAAGGAGAAGCGCCTTTGCATTAACTGCTTGAAGGGAGGACATATGGCGAAGGAGTGCAAGCGTGGCAGCTGCAGAACCTGTGCGAAGAAACATCACACGCTGCTGCACCTGCCTCCACTGAAACCAGCAGCAGCAGAGGACGATCCAGCCACTTCGCAGGCATGCACTGCCGTATGTTCGCCGCCTGTTGCCACGCAGGCCACAAATTCGCGCGCGGTCTCGTTAGCACCACCGTCGGTGCAGTCGCGTACCTCGTCGCAGACACTCGCGTCGTTTTCGAATTCGGTCGTCTCCCCGTCGCCGGTGTTAACCGATCGCATCGGTTCTGAACCACTCCAAATTGCCCCGCAAGTCGCCCCGCCGTTTTCCGCCCAAGCGAGCAAGCCTGCAGACACCACCGTGTTTCTCGCAACTGCTGTCATCCGCGTCCTGGACGTACATGGCCGTTACCAGCAGGCAAGAGCTCTACTCGACAGCGGCTCCCAGTCAAACTTTGTGTCGGAATCGCTGTGCCAGAAGTTGGGATTGAAACGCACACGAATCAATCTGCCGATCTGCGGAATTGGCCAAGCCACCGTGAACGTGCACTACAGTGTGCAGTTGGCTTTTGCATCTCGTTTCGCCAAATATGAACGTGAACTCACCTGTTTGGTGCTACCCAAGCTCACCGTGTGCTTGCCGAGTCGACACGTCGACGTCTCTCGTTGGTCGATCCCCCCTAATTTGCCTCTCGCTGATCCCCAATTTAACATTCGCCAGGGGGTTGATCTGATAATTGGCGCTGAACTGTTCTTCGACCTGCTCGAAAGTAACCAGATTCTTCTCGCTGACGACCTCCCACTCCTGCAGAAGACGCAACTCGGTTACGTGATTTCCGGCAAGTGTTCCTCGTTGTCGACAGCCCCGCTGGTATGCCACCTCGCCACAGAAGAGGATCTCAACGCCAAACTTGAACGCCTGTGGGAGGTCGAGAATTTCGACGTCGGCAAGGTGCTGACACCGGAACAACAGCTGGTCGAGGACCACTTCAAGCGTACCGTCTCAAGGAGCAACGACGGGCGGTACATGGTGCGGCTCCCACTGCGAGAAGAACTGGTTTCGCTAATCCCAAACTCGTACGCCACGGCGGAGCGGCGATTTTTGGCCATGGAAAAACGACTGTCGGCTGATGAGCACCTCAAGGAGGAGTATCAGCGTTTTATGGATGACTACGAGCGGCTAGGGCATATGGAGAAGTGTTCACGCGTCGCGGGCCCGCAGTTCTTCCTCCCCCACCATGCCATCCAACGTCCTGGAAGCAGCACCACCAAAACGCGCGTGGTGTTCGATGGCAGCGCCAAAGGGTCTGGAAGGTTCTCGCTGAACAGCATTCTGCACACTGGGCCAACGGTGCAACCACCGCTGCTGTCGACTATCCTGAACTTTCGGCTGCCAAAATTCGCCTTCACAGCTGACGCTGAGAAGATGTTCAGACAAGTGTGGGTTCACCCGGAGGACAGAAAGTGGCAACAAATCATCTGGCGCAAGAACCCGACCGAAACCCTGCAGATTTACCAACTAAAGACGGTGACCTACGGTTTGGCCAGTTCTCCGTTTCACGCAGCCCGTGTGCTGAACCAGCTCGCTGAGGACGAAGGCCATCGATACCCAATCGGAGCGCAGATCGTGGGAAAGCGGTTTTACGTCGATGACGTACTGGCGGGGGCGGATACTCTCGAGGATGCAGACGAAGCTTGCCATCAGGTGCGAGAGCTGTTCAAGCTGGCCGGGTTCTCTTTGAGGAAGTGGAGTGCATCGCATCCCGACATCCTGCAGCGCATCCCACAAGACCTCTGGGAAAGCAGCCCCACCAAGGAGATCGGCGAGCCGGATTTCGCCAAGGCACTTGGGTTGCTGTGGGACCCGCGTGCCGACTGTTTTCGCTTCAAGATTCCCACTTTCCCCGAGCTGGCAGTAACAACAAAGCGCATCGTGGTGTCGGAAATGGCTCAACTCTTCGATCCTGCTGGGTGGATGGGCCCAGTGCTGATGAGCGTGAAAATCTTCGTGCAACACCTTTGGGCCACCAACAAGGGGTGGGACGACCCACTCTCTCCAGAAGACGATCGGTGGTGGAAGGACTTCCGCCGCGAAATTCCTATGCTGCAACAAGTGGAAGTGCCAAGACGCGTCATCGGAAACACTACTCGAAACTACAAGCTTCACTGTGTGTGTGACGCCTCAACCAAAGGGTACGGTTGCTCGGTCTACGTTGTGGGGCCGGACGAAAAGGGAAAAATGCAGAGCCGGCTTTTGATCTCGAAGTCCCGTGTTGCACCGGTCTGCGGTCAAACCGTTCCCCGCCTGGAGCTGTGCGCTGCCCTACTTGGAGCGGAGCTGGTCAATCTACTGCTGGAAACTACTGACTTCGTCGGACCAGTGACCTTTTGGAGTGATTCGACGGTCGTTCTGCACTGGCTGCGGAGCCCACCTGTAACCTGGAAGGTGTTCGTGTCGAATCGGATTGCGGAGATACAGCGGCTCACCAAGGACGATACGTGGCGGCACGTGCCCACGGAGATGAACCCAGCGGACCTCATCTCGAGGGGTTTGCGCCCCAGCCAGCTTTTGGATCAACCGCTGTGGTGGTACGGCTGTTCGTTCTTCACCAACCTCAACGAGCCGTGGCCCCCAGTAATGCCGACCCTCAGCCTGGCAGCCCTTGCAGAAATGGACCTGGAGCGACGACAAAGCGTAGCATTGGTGGCCACCGGACCGGACGAGTCCATTTTTGAGCGGCAATCGGAACTTGGCAAGCTGCTGAAACTCGTGGCCTGGTGCAACCGGTTTTGCCAGAATGCTCGGCGACCAGAAGAAGAGCGGCTGTCGGGCAAGTTGAAGCCGACCGAAGTGGACGGGGCGCTGAAGCTTCTTGTGCGGGCCGCACAGAGAACCTCGTTCCCGAAGGAGATCCAGGAGTACGAGAAGCACGGAAACCAAGGGACCTCGTCGGTGCCACGTGAGCCGAAATCTCCACTGAAGAACTTGAACCTGTTCCTCGACCCCCAAGGAATTTTGCGCATCCACAGCCGTCTGTCGAATCGTGATGTTGCCTACGACTCAAAATACCCGATGCTGTTGCCGGCCAAGCACAAGTTGAGTACATTAATCGCCAGATCTTTACACTTGCAGACGGCACACTCTGGACCATCCGCTCTGCTTGCAACGATTCGACAAAGATTTTGGCCGCTACGAGGACGCGACTTGGTACGTCGCGAGGTGAAAAGCTGTATCACCTGTTTCCGGTGCCGCCCGCCAGTTCCTCAGCAACAAATGGCACCACTTCCGGCAGTTCGGACCACGCCTACTCGAGTGTTTGCCAACTCTGGACTGGACTACTGCGGGCCGTTTCTCGTGCGTCCGTTGTATGGGAGAGGTGCAAACGTGAAAATGTACGTTGCGGTTTTCGTGTGCCTGTCGGTGAAAGCGGTCCACCTCGAGGTCGTCCCCGACTTGACGACAACCGCGTGCATAAACGGGATCAAGCGCTTCGTCGGACGCCGCGGCCGTCTGATCGAACTCCGGTGCGACAACGCGACTGCTTTCGTCGGTGCAGATCGCGAGTTGAAGGAGCTCCGTAAACGCTACCTTGAGCAGTTTCGTACGGCCGAGTGGGAGAACTACTGCCTGGACAGCGGGATCACCTTCCGATTCATCCCGCCGAGATCCCCACACTTCGGCGGCTTGTGGGAAGCCGGAGTGAAATCCTTCAAGCACCACTTTCGGCGCATTTTTGGTGGGAGGTCCTGCACCGTGGACGAGTTGACTACCGCCGTAGTTCACATCGAGAGCATCCTGAACTCCCGCCCACTCACGCCTCTCACAGACCATCCGGACGACCTGGCTATCCTGACTCCTGGGCACTTCCTGATCGGGGAACCCATGTTCTCGATCCCAGAACCCGATTACACAAGTGCCCCGCTCAACCGAATCACTCGTCTGCAGGAAACGCGACGCTCCGTCCAGGATTTTTGGAAGGTTTGGTCCAGGGATTACATCAGCCAACTCCACCAGCGGTCCAAGTGGAGAACCGCAACCAAGAACGTGCAAGAGGGAGCCCTGGTGTTGCTCAAGTCCATAGACCTGCCACCGTTTCTGTGGAACGTCGGAAGAGTCACCAAAACGTTTCCTGGCGCAGATGGACTGGTGCGAGTAGTTCTGGTGCGAACGGCTCATGGAGAGTACAAGCGCGCCGTCACCGAAGTTCGGGTTCTACCGATCGACCAACCGGCCGACGATGTCGAGGACAAGGCGGTTCCAGAGGCAGCCGAGAACGAGGAAGGAGACGAGCAGGCGGATCCAGATGCAGCTGAGAACGACGATGAAGGTGTCCAGGCGGTTCCAGAGACAGCGGGTTGAAAGGCGCTTTCAACGGCCCCCGGGATGTTTAGAGTTGAGAAGTAAATATTTTGGATTAAGAACACAATTTGTTGTTTAAAGTTAACTAAATTTGAGTAGGGCGAACCTATTTTTGGGTTTACGTTTTTCTTATTGGATTCACGAACACATACAAACGGGTGTGGGACAGAGGGTACGGGAGAAGTTGAATTTGGTTAGAAGGTCAGTCGGAATAAAGACTTAGAGACAACACGTCACCTGTTTCGAGTCTTTCCTCTTTTTTTGCCTATCCGAAACCCAAAGTCGGTCCGGAATTCGCGGTTCGGGTTTGGCCGTCGGAAACTCCGCCTGCCACGGTTCACTGGGAGCAAGTTCCAGAACAAACAGTCCGAGTACTGCTCGGTGGGCCGTTCGTCCACCTCCATCAACTTGACGCGCGCGTCGTACTCAGCCGGAAGTGTCTCCAGGATGAGGTACGAGTCCTGTTCACGCCCACCAAATCGCCCGGCTTGAGCTTCTCTGGATCAACCAATCCAATTACGGGCAAAAAGTACGTCAGCCGTGTAGATGTCTTAATGACGGTGCGCTTGCCATTCCGCTATGAATCCAGCACCACCACCACCCCGTCGTCCTCCGTCTCCTGCGGGTCCACGTACAGCAGCTCGATCGACTTGTCCTCCAGGGTTGCCGCCATCTCGCTTGCTGGTGCCTTACCGAGTCCGGAACACGCACTAAATTCAACACAAAACAATGGAAAAATCGGATTTACTACGACGAAGCTGCTGCCTCTGGAAATTGCCAGATGATAACAGAACGCCAGCGAATCTCCCGGCCGGGAAATGTAATATAATACATAAATCGAACTCGATTTCGTGTAATGCCGATCCTCCGTGTAGAGACAGATTGATTTTTTTTTGTTTGTAAACAATCAGCAGTGCGCGCGTTTTCCTGTCATGTGAAAAACACTGAAATCAAATTCATAGAGGAATGGTGTATGCACGTGAATATGGATGCACATACGGATCAACTTATGAAATAAATGCAATATATTTGGAGTGACCACCTCGTGGTCTGGACTGTAACCTTGAACCTTTGAAGCATTTTTGGAGTCATATTTTAGGTTAGTGATCGAAATTTTGAGAAAAACTCAATTTAAGAATTTCTAAGTTTGTATGTAAACTATTGTATTTATGAAAAATTTTAGAACTTCTAAATTTAAAAATTTAAACAGCTGAATTTTCTATTTTTTTTCAGATTTCCAGCCTTCTGATTTTTGGAATTTCAGTTATATTTTATTTTTCATATTATATTTTTTTTAAATCTTCGATTTTTTAAATATTTTAATTGCTGGATTTTTTAAATTTAAGCATTTATTGAATTTTAATTTTTTGGATATTTATATTTTAAATTACCAAATTTATGAATTTGAAATTTTTGCGACTTTTTTGTAATTTTTTGGCATTCTAAATCTATGTTTTTATTTTTATTTTTTTTTGTTAGAAAATTGAATTTATTTGTTATGACCCGCAGGACCCCGCGTCCTTTTCACTTACGGCATTAGGTTTTACACCGTGACGTCATTTGACAGCTCGTGTGCACTGTTTACATGGTCTTCGTCGATTGTCGACGAATTTCCCCGAACAAAATCGACGAGCGCATCGAACTGTGCTAAGTCCATGTAAACAGTGCACTCCATTCTAACCTCCAAATCGAGTCGGCGTAAAACCTAATTCAAAATTATGTGTAGATTACAGAAGTTCAGACAATTTTGAAGCAGTTCAAGAGTCATATCTGTGGAAATCTGCGCTGTCCACATCAAGTCTGCGCACATTCTAGGCCCTTCTGGCAACCACGACGACGACGACGACGAGCTCTCCTTCTTTGACGACTCGTCGATCGTCCTCACAACCAGTTTAGCGATCACCACAATCAGACGCGTTTTTACGAGCAATAAATGTTAGTTAGTCTTAACTGTACATTCTCGCGTTTTCATTCTCACTTCCGACTTCTGCTTTCCTCTGGGCGCCGATAGGTTATGGGCCCAGCAGAGTCGGAATAGAAGGTTCGGTTGTTAAAAAGAAAAACCGCGTGGTTTTCTTTGTTCCCGCAGTGGAAGAAGTTTTTAAGAGACTATTGTTTGTCTGTGCCTTTGTGTTCCGTACCGGAAGTGAACAAAATGGCGGAAAAGTTCGCCATCCAGAAGCTGAATGGCCGGAACTGGCAAACCTGGAACATCCGGATCGAAGCGCTGCTTTCCCGCGAAGACATGTGGTCCGTCGTGACGGACGCCATCCCGGTCGGGGACGCCCGGAAGCCGGAGTGGGTCGCACAGGACCGGAAGGCGCGGTCAACGATCCTGCTGTTAATTGAGGACAACCAGTTCCCGATCGTGAAGGGCAGCACCCACGCGAAGGAAGTGTACGACAAGCTGAAAGCGTACCACCTGAAAACGACTCGGTCGTTTCGAGTAAGCCTTTTGAAGAGGTTATGTTCGACGAACCTCACCGAACGCGGTGACCTCGAACAGCACGTGTTGGAGTTGGACGATTTGTTCGATCGTTTGCAAGAGGCCGGCATGGACCTGGCCAGCGATGTCCGGGTGTGCATGCTGCTCCGCAGTCTGCCGTCATCGTTTGACCACCTGGTAGCGGCGCTGGACCTGCAGTCGGACAAGGACCTGACGCTGGACACGGTCAAGTCCAAGCTGTCGGACGAGTACCATCGTCGGCAGGAGCGCGATGGCGGCGGTAAGCTGAAAGTGGAAAAGGCCATGCGGTCGGCCGAGCAGAAAAGTGAAAAAGTGTGCTACCAGTGCAAGAAGCCCGGACATTTGATGCGCAATTGTCGATTGGGCAGAAGGAAGAGTGACACGCCAGCGAAGAAAGAAGAAAACGGCAGAGCCAAGGCGGCTCACAGTGACGCAAAAGCGGTCGCGTTCACGGCCGGTGACGAAAGGGCTGGCTGGGTGATCGATAGCGGCGCGAGTGCACACATGACGAACGATCGGTCGATTTTCACCTCGCTCCGAGAGTTTGCCGGCGGCTGGATCACGCTCGCCGACGGGAAGAAGACGCAAATTCTAGGTGAAGGCAGTGTTGTGTTGTTTGGCCTAGACGGCGAAGAAGATGTGGTGAAAATAGAGGTGAAAGAGGTTAAGTTTGTGCCCGGCTTGTCAACGAACTTGATATCCGTGTCCAAGCTGGCGCACAACGGCCTCAAAGTGTTCTTCGACGACGTCGGCTGCCAGATTTCGGATCCCAGCGGGCGTGTGGAGGCAACCGGAGATCGTCGCGGCGGGCTGTACTTCCTGTGCCTGGCAGAAGCATCGATGGTGGTGTCCGCAGGGCAGCACACGGAGAGTTGCCAACACCTATGGCACCGGCGGCTGGGCCACCGTGACTGGGCAGCTGCCGAACGTATCAACAAAGAACAGCTGGCCACTGGGATGAAAGTGCGTGACTGTGGAATTCGATCCGTTTGCGAGTGTTGTCTGGAGGGGAAATCTACAAGAGCCCCCTTCCCGCCAGTGACTGAAAGAAAATCGACGCAGATTTTGGACATCGTGCGTACAGACTTGTGCGGCCCGATACAAATGTCAACACAAACTGTCAAGCGTTACGTCATGCACCTGATCGACGACGTCAGTCGATGCACATCAGAGGCCGTGGACAGGATCAAGGTGCGGTGGACGGAGAACCGGACCGGCCGGAAGATGCAGGTCAAACGTTTGGACGGAGGTAACGGATTCGACAGCAAAGAATTGAGAAAGTGCGACGCCAAGTTCATCGAGTTGAGCAACAGGAGTTCTCAAGTGGAGTTACCAGCCGTGGGGCCGCCTGCCGTCGGAGAAACAGTGACGGGACCGCCTGCCGCGGAACGACCAGCCGCGGAAACGCCCGCTGCTGAGGAGGAGATCGAGCTGCTGCCGTGTGGGGAAAAGCTGGAAGAAGTGCCTGAAGAAGAAAATGAAGGGGACGAAACAGTGAGTGATCTTCAAGACGCAGTTCCTGAAGAAGATCCCGAGGATTACCCGGCACCAACCGCCGGCGGTGGTCGACCGAAGCGGTACAGCCAACTGCCGAAACATCTGGACGAGTACGAGGTCGGCGTGGCATCGTGTGCGTTCGAAGATCCGGAGAACTACAAGGAAGCCATGAAGAAACCCGAGTGGCGGAAGGCGATGCTGGAGTTGGTGGCACTGCCCGGCCGTACAGCGCTGGGAAAGGAGGAGCTCGTGTGCAGACTTCGGCGCAGCATTTACGGTTTGCGCCAATCCGCTCGGTGCTGGAACCGGAAACTCAACGAAGTGCTGACGAAGCTGGGGTTCAAGGCCGCGGACGCAGATCCATGTCTGTACCGGATGCAGCAAGGCGGACCAACTGCGTTGCTGCTTGTTTACGTCGACGACTTGCTCGTTGGCTCGACGCGGGAGGCTGACATCGACCGGATCTTCCGGTGTCTACAGAGAAAGTTCGAGCTGACCAACTTGGGGAGTGCCAAGCACTTCCTGGGCATGGAGGTGAAACGCGACGACGGGTGCTACAAGGTGCGGGTGAAGAACCACATTGACAAATTGCTCACGAGGTTTGGGATGGAGCAAGCGAAAACCACGAAGTCACCCATGGACCCCGGGTGCCTCAAAGCCGAAGAACCGAGTACGCTCTTTGGAGACCAGACGAAGTACCGGAGCTTGGTAGGTGGACTGATGTACATCGCCTGTACTGCTAGACCGGACATTGCGGTCGGTGCGGCAATTCTTGGGCGCAAGTTCAGCGCGCCCAATGAAGCCGACTGGACCGCGGCAAAACGTGTGCTCCGGTATCTAAAAGCGACGAGGGAGTACTATCTTCGACTGGGTGGCGAGCCTGGGGAAGCACTTGTTGGGCACTCGGAAGCAGACTGGGCCGGCGACCCAGGAAACAGACGCTCAACGTCCGGCTTTGTTTTCACCTTTGGAGGAGGAGCAATCTCGTGGGCAGGCCGTCAGCAATTGTGCGTCACGAAGCAGATTGCGACCGACGGACCGGATGGTAGCCGATCTCTTCACCAAGCCCCAGGGACCGTTGAAGCTTGGGCAGTTCTGCGGAACGCTCGAGCTGCTGGCGTAGACGTTGCTGCTGTCCATCGAGGAGGAGTGTGGAAATCTGTGCTGTCCACATCAAGTCTGCGCACATTCTAGGCCCTTCTGGCAACCACGACGACGACGACGACGAGCTCTCCTTCTTTGACGACTCGTCGATCGTCCTCACAACCAGTTTAGCGATCACCACAATCAGACGCGTTTTTACGAGCAATAAATGTTAGTTAGTCTTAACTGTACATTCTCGCGTTTTCATTCTCACTTCCGACTTCTGCTTTCCTCTGGTCGCCGATAATATCGACAACGACGACGATCATATTTTAGGTTAGGTACCCAAGTTTTGGACATTTTTATGGTTTAATTTTTGAATTTATAAATTACATACAGCATTTAAGAATTTTGGAATTTCTGAATTCCTAAAATGATTAATTTTTAGATTTCCGTAGTAACATTTCAACAGGGCGATTCTGCGTTTGTAAACAAGCAGTCTATCCCTTCTGCTCAAGTGACAGTTCACGTCAAGTAAGACAGGGATAAACCGCTTGTTTCCAAAAGCAGATACGCCCTATTGAACTGTTACTGCGGATTTTAAAACTTTGAACTAGAATTTTGAATTTTGATTTTTGTTTCAAATTTCTAGCCTTGAAAGCTTTTGAATTTCTAATATTTTTAAATTTTTGATTTCTATTTTTTTTAATTTTGATTACATTTTTTTCAATTTTCGAATTTAAATATTTATATTTTGAATTTTAAATTATTTAAATTTAAAATTCTAGAATATCAAAATTTTGGATTTTTTCAAATAAGAATTTTTAAATCATTCTATTGTTTCATTATTCTATTGTTTTGCCTGAAAATGAAATTTAATATTATTAATGTTATTGATTTGCCCTCTGTTTCACTTTATTTTGAGCAAAAACAAAACACGTCCTTTTAATTTTCGGCATTTCAAGATTTTGCGTTTTGAGATTCGGCCTTATGATGCAGTTATGGATTTCAATATTATTGTATCGAATTGAAACAACATTATTTTGATTTAAACGTTTGTAATTTTCAGTCGCATTCAAATAATCAAATTTAGCTTAGCTTATGATTGAATTGAATTTAGCTTTAGCTTATGATTGAATTCAGTTAAACAGTTTTGTTACTTATAAATTTGAAATCCATATGGAATAGAATTTTCAAAACAAAAAAAAAAATAGATTTTATACTTTTTTTTTCAAAAGGCTCCATGTCAATAAGAAAGCCATGGCGTATTGGTTGTTTTGAAAAAGTAATTTAGAGTTCAATGTTAAGGCAAAAGTCAACAAAAACTTTTAAACATAGGTATTTACGAAAACATCTTAGAAAAAAAAGTGTGGCTGTCTTGAAATTACACACTTTTTTTTAATGTTGGTACCACTGCGCGATTTTGACATTTCGGACGTGCTTTATTCGGAACGCCACTGTTCGCTAAAAATCTGGATTCATTTTTTTTTGTATTCAGGCTAAAAGTATCTTATAATTTTTAAAACGTTTATATAGTTACTTAAAAAACACAATTTATTTAAATAATTTTCATCAACATTCTCATATCTTTTTGATATTTTTTGATTCATTA